>NC_056745.1:204766945-205061945 GCF_019279795.1 Protopterus annectens
GTGCAGCTTTCCAGCCATCCCCCTTCCTCTATTCCTCTTTATTCTTTATTGTATCCATCCTCAACACTTAGCAGTTGGGACACAGTAACCACTTATTCCTCAAAAATGTACCCGTCTTTTGTGATAATGCGTTCAACTCCACAGTGTTCAATTCCTTCATGCTCTCCTACAGACGCATCTTTTTATTTTCATTTTTGTGTTGCTAATTTTTCAGCTACTAGCATTATTAGTCCAGCTGAAGCCCTACACTGTCTAGGTTGATTCAGGACTAGCACCCTCTCCACAAGCAAATTTTCCTGAGTTAGGATGACTGAATCATCAGATAACTTTCTCAGCATATCCTGTAGGTCCCCCTTAAATCTCGCTAATGCTGGACAGAATCAGAAGATATGTTCCTAATCACCTTTTATGTTGTGTCAACACTTCCAGCATCTGTTACCTGCCTGTAGAAGAATCTTATATATGCTTTCTGGGGGATAAAAGTAATTATGCAAAATTTGCAATCTCCTCGATTTACTAATATACATCCAGGGATCTAACCTGTGTTCTGCCATTACTGTTTTGCATACATTTCACCTAACCTGGCCTCACAGTCTTTTTTTCAATTTTTGCAACCAATTCCAATAGTTATCCTGGTCTGTAACCCAGCACCATCTTAACCTCTAAAACGAACTTCCTTCATCTGTTAAGCCGTGTGACTTATTATCTTCCATTAAACATAACCTAGACGACTGGTTGTGTTTTCACAAATTGACTCTGGGATGTGCTGGTATGGCCCTCCTGGAGAAATGAGGTGTAGCATGATGGAGGATACTGGCAAAGTGTAAATGTTCTTAATACTCACTAGCCTTTGAATATGCTTGAATATATGGATCTAAATATCAAATGTTTCCATCTTGCATTATATTGATGTGACTGTAATAATTACACTAGCTTTAGTAGACTCGCCTTACAATCCCCTTTTAGGTTTGGCATTCTCAATCCCCACCACCTCCTGCTGTATGGGTAAAATTAACTTCTCCATGATCCCTCTAGATTTTTTTAATTACACAGAAATAGCTTCAGTTCCTCCTGCAACTTATCCAATAGCTTACTCTTCAACTGGTAAAAAAAAAAAAAAGCTTGTGGGACATATGGGACCAGTGGGACCACAAACATTTTTATAGCTGAGATTATATTATGTAACTCTAGACTTATCAATTTCCATTTCCATAATTATTTATTTATTTATTTATTTAACATTTATTGACCAGGAAGGTCTGACGAGAACAGAGTTTATTTTCAGCAGAGGCCCGGGGAGCAACGCTCCATATGCATGTCTTTTGAATGTGGGAGAAAACCGGAGTACCCAGAGGAAACCCATGCAAATGCAGGGAGGACATGTAGACTTCACACAGAAAGCACCCAGCCAAGAATCGAATAGAAGAACCTCTTGCTGTGAGGTGACAACATTAACCACTGCACCACTGCGCCGTCCTTATCTTTAGGTTCTTCATCCTATAATGTCACCATAGAAAGGGACATTGTTGTACCAATTCAGATGTGGAGGCATAATTAATGGCTACTGCATTACTTTTACTCTTATTTACCTTATAACCTGCCAAGTCCTAAAAATCCCTCAAAATTTTGAATAGGTTTTCTAAACCTCTTTCTGGTACTGTTATACACAGGATCACATCATCTGCAAAAAGTGTAATTTTCTGCTTTCTTCCTGTAACTGTATCCTTTGGGTTGGGAGGGTGGCCTAATCGTTAAGGTGTTTGCCTTACAAGCACATGGTGCAGGGTTCGAGTCTCACAAGGGATAATTGGCTAGGCTTAAAATGGCTCGCAAGGGCAATTAGCCTAGTACTAACCTATGAACCTATGAAACTATTAATTCCAGACTCCCTATTTTTTTTAGCTAAATGTTCCAGATAAATAGCAAGCAATGATAGGGACAATTGGTATCCCTTCTTAGTGCCTCTACAAAGGATAAACTCTGGAGTGAGGACCCCTCTTATCTTCACACAAGCTGTTTGATAACAAATGTCTTTAACAAATTTAATTAATCTTTGTAGAAACACAACACTTCCCATTACTTCCCAGATGTAAGCCCAGCTTACATGTCAGATGCCCTTTCAGCATACAAACTTACCAGTAGAAGAGGCTTTCCCTTCCTCTCTGTTTCCCCTTGAATATCATATTTTTATTTATATTGTAAAAGGTTTGTATCCCTTTAACAAACCTACATTAGTCCACAAAAGCTGTTAATTTTGGAAGCTACTTTGTCATCCTTTGTGCTTTAATCCATAGAAAACACTGTAATTATGATTAATATTGATATTGCTCTGTCTATAGGACCTTGGTCCAGCTGAGGCCTTCCTTTCTTTTCTTTTGGTATTGTAGGCATGACTACCCTTTTCCACATTCTCAGTGGTTACCCTCTTCTAATAGTTTATTAAATAGGCTATACCAAATATTCACCTGGTCCATACCCTCCTGCCCTGCAAACCTCAATTGGAAGTCCCTTTGTACATATGGCCTGACTATTAGATTGTTACTTTACTTCAGTTAATGTTATTGGGGCTATCAAGCTTTTAACTTCCTGCTCTGACACCTCAAGGATAGAGTGCCGTTTGATTTGTTGCATCATTCCTTTTCCTTTCAACTTTATAAAAATCTCTAAATAGGCTTGAAATGTTTATTGGATTCTTTTCCATTCTGACTGTCTTAAAGTCCCCGATTTTCAACATCCCCCTTCTTGCTTTGTGTTCTCTGAGTTTCTGGGCCAGCATATTTTGTGATTTAAAACAGTTTTGAAGAATGTTTATCTAAGAGCAACTTTTACCCCCTCATTAATTTTCTATAAGCGTTCCTCTACCCACTGCTTACTATCTGCCAGCTCCTTATCCTCTACAGGTGTTAGGTCTGTTATACTTTGCAATGCTTTTATATTTATTAGTCACTGTAAATATAATTTTTTTTTAAACAACCTCCTTCAATTCTATCTTTAATGCCTCGCCACCCTCCATTAAATCCCCATTGTAGCTGTATAATTTCCCATGGGTCATCTTCAAGTTCTCAACCACTTCATTGTTAGCCAATAAACTGGAAAGTGCCATTGTTTTTCCCTGGTAGCCTCAGCTAGGATTCTGATAAGAATTAAGATTGTAACATGGACTGTGAGGCATATCGGGTGTGTATCAAAGGACTGCACCATGTAGCAATACTCCTGCAATACATAACCCCATCTAATCTTGCCCATTTAGCATGTTTCTGTGACAAAAAGGAATGGTCTTTTTCCTTATTCAGTACACATGCCATGTTCACCAACCCGAAAGTCTTAAATAAAATCTTACGAATTTCCCTTCTTCTTTATCACATTTTTTGTCTCCCGCAGCTGACTGTTAGCAGACCCCGGTGTCTTTCCTCGATCACTAGCTCTACCTGCCCCTTCTCACCTCCTCAAGACTAAGTCTAATAATTGCTGAGTCCTGCAAGGAGATCAAGGCACCCAAGCTCTGCATCATACTGCTGCAGCGAGTATTTTCCTACCCTTTTTTCACCCTGTGAGTATATCAGTAGCATCCTGGAGCTGGGGAGTGCAGTGGGTAGAGCTCTTTGGGCTGCTCCTCACTTCCAGAAGGAGCTGACATTGCATGCTGCTCCACACACCCTTAGGAAGAACTTTATAATGTGAAGTTGTTAAATCTTGCCGTTTATTCTCACTGATGGTTCGGAGCTGATCCTTGGCTCCGACAAGGCCGATAGCAAAGCTCAAAGTTTGCCAGTAGCTTGAGACCAAGTCCCTTATCCCACTATGCACTGCTGGAATTACCTCAGATCTAGTTTGCCGCGGCAAGAGAGATCTCGGTGATCCAGCTAGCTCGGACCATTTGTAATAAAAAAACAGCAAGTTTTATAAAAAAACGTTTCTTTTTGTTTTTCATAGGATAGTTTTGTGTTAGTGTTTGATAATTAGATAATAGAATCTATAGTTTTAGATAGTTAGTGCCCTGTTGGCTTAGTTGGTTTGTGTGGGCCTTTAGCCCTATTTAGACTTATTAATATTTTTCTAATAGTCAGGGTTTTTCTCTGTGGGCCTCTTTAGCCCTATATTTGTAATCTGTAGTTATTTGTTATAGATAGTGCCCGGATTGGGCTTAGTTGTTTTGTGGGTCTTTGCAAGTTTAGTAAGGACTTTACTGTCTTACTTTTTGAGTATACTGCTTTGTTTTTCTTAACTATGTCGGATGACAAGGAAAAATCCCATCCTAAATCGGGATTCAAAAAATGCCCAGATTGTGGGCAGAAAATGTCCGTCACTGACAGACACATTCAATGTGTCTACTGTCTGGGGGCTAAACACCTCCAAGACACTTGCAGCATTTGCCATTCCTTTTCTTCAAGAGTCCTCTTGGAGAGAAGGAGGAAGCACATGGTTCAAGGCTGCAGAGAGCACCCCAGCTGTGCAAGGATACAATGCCTTCCACACATTCAGACCTCAAAATGAGCATGAAAGAACCAAAGGTGGAGGGGTATCCATCTTCATTAAAGCCAAGTACACCTTGAGACTGGTCAAACAGTATGACTCTCTCAAACTACTCAATGTCCATTTAACTCTAGGCAAAATACCCTACCACAGCATTGCTAGCTATAGGTCCCCCACCATAAACCAAGAAAAGCACACCGCCTACCTGGACCTACTGGAATCACTCTCCATACAGCCCAACACCTAAGTCATGGGTTATTTCAACTATCCCTCCATCAACTGGGTGACATATACAAGCGCAAACATGCTCACCTCAAGCTGTAGTAATTGGTTGTTTGGGACCATTCCTAGCTCTTTTGTAGTTCACTGCTTAAAATCCGCCTCTGGGCGTTTTTTTCTGGCTATACTGCTCAGACAAGCTCCACGTGGGTTTACAGAGTGGTCCTAGCAGCAAGGAACTCGAAAAAGCGACTACCTTCTGGATTTAAGTATCTTTGCTTTTTTTCACTGGAAATAGCTTCTGTAGCTTACTTTGAACTAGCCTGAACTGTTTTTTAACTGATTGCTGCATTATTTTAAAATCTGCACTTAGAAGTTACATTTAGTCGAATTTGATCGAAAGTTTGCTTGTTTGTTTAATTTAACTGTGGAGGCTGCCCACTAAAGTGTGCTAGCCTGTGTAACTAATTTATCACTGTCTCTGCATTTTCTGTGTGTTTCTACCAAAAAAACAAAAAAATAATCCTTGTTTTCCCACCTTCCTCGACTAGTTTAGACCAGTTTACAGGCATTGCTGTATTCTGGGCTGTGGTGTAGTTCCTGTGTTGTCCATTACCTTACTTGGATAGAAGGAAGTTTCTTTGCTCACCAGTGGGAGTGGGGAGCCTTGAGCAGCCTACCTGTCCTTGGCGGAAGTGACCTCAGCACAAGAAGCTGTAGTAATTGGTTGTTTGGGACCATTCCTAGCTCTTTTGTAGTTCACTGCTTAAAATCCGCCTCTGGGTGTTTTTTTCTGGCTATACTGCTCAGACAAGCTCCACGTGGGTTTACAGAGTGGTCCTAGCAGCAAGGAACTCGAAAAAGCGACTACCTTCTGGATTTAAGTATCTTTGCTTTTTTTTCACTGGAAATAGCTTCTGTAGCTTACTTTGAACTAGCCTGAACTGTTTTTTAACTGATTGCTGCATTATTTTAAAATCTGCACTTAGAAGTTACATTTAGTCGAATTTGATCGAAAGTTTGCTTGTTTGTTTGTTTAATTGAACTGTGGAGGCTGCCCACTAAAGTGTGCTAGCCTGTGTAACTAATTTATCACTGTCTCTGCATTTTCTGTGTGTTTCTACCAATAAAACAAAAAAACAAAAAAATAATCTGTTTTCCCGCCTTCCTCGACTAGTTTAGACCAGTTTACAGACATTGCTGTATTCTGGGCTGTGGTGTAGTTCCTGTGTTGTCCATTACCTTACTTGGATAGAAGGAAGTTTCTTTGCTCACCAGTGGGAGTGGGGAACCTTGTGCAGCCTACCTGTCCTTGGGGGAAGTGACCTCAGCACAAGAAGCTGTAGTAATTGGTTGTTTGGGACCATTCCTAGCTCTTTTGTAGTTCACTGCTTAAAATCCGCATGCACGGCTTTGCGCGGTCGTGCGCATAGCGCAGCGCCGGTTAAACAAGGTTAAACTTTTTCTGGTTCCGCCAAGTCTGTTCTTCAAATTTTCCCTTAAGGAAGCTCTACTCTTAGTAAAACCAGACTACTCACTGTATTATAAGCCTAGCACTTGTTCTCAATACTTCTCTAATAAGTAAGCACTCTCGTACTAAGTAAAGCACTACATCTACTTACCACCCCTGTGAATACCCACCTCCCTTAAAGGTATACCACCCCCTTATACTGTTCTAGCATGTTGAGTGGTAGATTACTGGCATCGTCTCCAGTTCAGCTGGTCAATCTGGGCATCTTGAGACAATGCTACAATTGTCTCATGTACACAGACAACCCTCTCCTCCTCCCAACAAACACAATTACATGTGAGAGATGCAACTATATAGCCAAACTGGAGGCTGAACTCTCTCAACTCAGGGCTGGCATGACCAGACAGGAGGAGATGGCAACCACACACACAACAATCCCAGTCCCACACAGACCTACCACAACTGCAAACCAAACACATAAAAACACAAAGACATACTCGGAGGCTCTAATAAAAAACTTACCAAAACAACAGAGGCTCCCAAAGCAGACATCCAAAAATCCACCACCTCAAAACAAAACACATGCAACACATACTTCAATAAATCAGTGTGTCAACCAATCGCAGCCCTTAAGGCCAAACACCTTGCCTGATACACTAGTAATAGGTGACTCCATAGTCAGACACACTGATGTCCCACTGACCAGGCTGAACAAGGAGAAGGTGACTGTGAGCTGTCTATCGGGGGCTAGGATCCACCACATAACACACGCACTCAGGTCACTCCAAAGCAAGTATAAATATGACTCCGTCATTGTCCATGCTGGTGTGAATGACCTGAGACGTACCTCCCTGGACTACATGAAAAGAGACATAGAGGAGCTCTCCGATTATGTAGCCCAGGCTGGTATGACCCTGACCCTGAGCAGCATCTTGCCCTCACCAAGAATGATACCACAATACAAAGACAAGATGATCAGTTTTAACAATTGGCTCGAGTACTGGTGTCATTCTAAGGGGATCCAATATCTGTCTGCCTGGGATGATATGTTGGACAAGCCATGCTGCTTCGCAAGGGATGGCTTACACCTGTCACCACTGGGCTTCCGGATATTGGCTAAGGCTCTTGCCACCCCCATAATGCCTTTTTTAGGCAAGGCTCAAAAGACAAACCCACCTCCTTAGAAAACGAAAATGGAAAAAAACTAAGGGTAATGCTGCTCAACGCCAGAAGTCTGAATCTCAAGTTGCAGGCACTTGATGCACTCCTCAGCATGGAGAACATCGACGTCTGTGCAGTAACTGAAACCTGGTTCAAGGCTCCTGAGAGCACCCCAGCGCTACCAGGCTATACCTTGTATCATGCTTTTCGGCCCCAAAACCCGGGCCGAACCACAAAGGGAGGGGGAGTGTCCATATTCATAAAGGACACCCACACCTCCAGGTTAGTAGCAACACATGAAGCAACAGAGACCATACAGGTGCAACTAACCATAGGCAAAACTGCTATACAACTGGTAGCATGTTACAGACCACCCTCCCAATCTCAAGAACCCCACTCAGCCTTCCTGAAGACATTGGAGGATATGAATGTATCACAAAATACCATCATACTGGGAGACTTCAACTACCCAAACATAGATTGGGTACATTATTCTAGCCCTAATACCCTAGCTCAAAGGTTCCTGGAATTCATAAATTCAAATGCACTGGAATAACTAGTCACCTCTCCCACTAGGGAGAAAATATACTAGACCTGATCATCACAAACATGGGGACAAAATGCTCCACACCGGAAGTATACCCCTCACTAGTGAGATCTGACCACAAACTAATCACCCTGGATATACATATCCCACCTCCACCCCCAGCACAAAAGACCACAGTGAAAAACTTCTCAAAAGCAGACTTCACTCTTCTTAAGAAGGAGATGGTATCCTTTAAGCCCACTGTGCCAGTAGATACCACATCCCGCAATGCCGAATCCTTCACAAATGCTTTCTATGGACATATCCAGGAATGCATGGATCATGCAATCCCAAACAAATCCAAGTCCCTCTCCACCAAATGTAAGCGTCCTGTCTGGTGGACCTCAGCCATAAACAAATTGTATAACAAAAGAAGGAAGCTACTGCACGTCAGAGCGAAATCCCATGAAGGGAAGACGTCTCTGATCAACATTAGCAGAAAACTACGTTCTCTCATAAAACATCCAAGGCAAACTTTGAGAGAAAAATAGCTAAGGACACTAAAGATAACCACAAAGCCTTCTTCAGCTATGTTAGAAACCTGGGCGGAAACCCTCAGATATGCTCTGAGTTGGTTCACAACAACAAAAAATACACTGAACCCACAGATATTGCTAACATTCTGGCTGACAGGTTCAGTGCAAACTTCTCGCCTCCTTCACCCCCAAAAGAAGAAATACTTATCCCAGCTGAATGTAATCTCCCTGTCATCTCAGATGTCCAAGTGAGAACCGCCCTAAACAAAGCAAAAAACACAGCATCAATGGGACCTGACGGTATCCCGGGGTGCGTGTTACGAGAACTCCAAGAGGAGCTAAACCCACACATAAAAATGCTATTTAATCTTAGCCTTACTTCGGGTTATGTACCTGTACACTGGCGTACAGCAACAGTGGTCCCACTCCACAAGGGGGGTGCCTCTACAGACCCTGGAAACTACCGCCCCATAAGCTTAACTAGCCTGGTCTGCAAAGCTATGGAAAGAATCATTATGGAACTCATAAACAGAGACATAGGGGACCTACAGACACTTGACCCCACCCAGTTCGGCTTTGTGAAGGGCAGATCCTGCCTTTTAAACCTGGTTGACTTTTTCGAAACAGTCACTAGAGCCATTGATGAGGGCAAAGCAGTCCATACAGCATACCTGGACTTGGCTAAGGCCTTCGACACAATACCCCACTCAGGCATCATAGATAAGCTAAACAGCTTAAAAGTAAACCCCTATGTCACTAGATGGGTTGCAAACTGGCTAAAGGACAGAACCCATAAAGTTAAAATCTCTGGAGCAATGTCAGACTCAAAGCCAGTCACAAGTGGTGTCCCACAGGGATCTGTCCTGGGACCCCTCTTGTTCGGCATTTATTTCTCAGATGTTAAAGCAAACATGGGAGGGCTGTGGCTGACAAAGTTCGCAGATGACTGCAAACTAGGCGCCATAGTCGATACACCAGCTGACGCACACATCCTACAAAAAGGCCTCACTGAAACGGACAACTGGTGCCGTAGTTACGGCCTTAAACTAAATGCCAAAAAATGTATAGTCATCCCTTTTGGAAAAAACAAAGTACCCACAAATTATCACATAGACAGCAACCCACTGAGTACGGAAAAAGTAATCAGACACCTAGGGACCCAAGTAGACAGCGACCTCTCATTTGACACCCACGTTGCCAAAGTGGTTAGAAAAACATTCTACCTTGCACACCTCATCATGAAGGGTTTCACATCCAGATCCAAGGATGTCATTGTACCCTTATATTCCTCCCTCATCAGACCCATGATTGAGTACAATGCCCCATTTGGTATGTACCTCACCCGGCACTTGCAACAGCTGGAGAGACCACAGAAGTACCTCACCAAAAGGATCAAGGGTCTCCAACATATGTCTTATTCCGCCAGACTAAAGAAACTTCAGCTCTATTCAGTGGCATACCGCCTGCTCAGGGGTGATCTCTGCCTGACGTAGAAGGCCATGTCCAATCAGGATTTGATGGACATGCTCCACCTCAAAAAATCCAAATCCATCAGGACCACGAGAGCTAAAGACTTAAACCTCGGCACAAGTATGAATAGGACATGCTGGAGGGATAGATTCATAACCCAAAGGCTTCCCATGCTTTGGAACAGGATCCCAGTTCGTATTAGGCAGAGCCCCTCACTAACTCTCTTCAAGAGAAATCTTGATGAGTGGATGGGAGATCGAAAATTTACCCCAGGGGTCACATCTGGGTCACTGCTAGACAGGGGCACAGTAAACTAATTCTATTATATAAGGGGACCTTCATTGTGTCACTACTAGACAGAGGCACAGTATTCTAGATTTATTCTGTACATTTTTGTACCATTTCATGGGGTGGCAAAAGCCACATCACTATGGCTAGGCTTACAAATGCCCCAGGGCAGATAGCCTAGTACTATACTATGAAACTATGAAACTATGAAAATGCTCTGGAACAGATAGTCTGCACCCTCACAAGGGGCTCAAATGTCCAAGACATAGTACTCACCAACATGGGGAATCACTGCACTCCCCCCCCCCCCGTGTGATGCCTTCTCTGGTAAGGTCAGGCCATAAAACTGTCTCATTCAAAACTGTCTTGTTTGAAGTAACTGTTGGACTTGACAACCCCAAAGAAGCAAAAAAACTGAAGAACTTTTCCAAAGCTAACTTCAGAGTACTAAGCAGTGGTATAAAACATTTTATACCCCCCACACTCACAGATAGCAATGACCCCTATGTAGAGGTGCACTCAGATGTCCTGCACAAACACTTAAGCAACTGTATAGATGTGGCTGTACCTGATGGGATCAAAAACAGGTCCTCCCAAAAAAACAAGCCAACCTGGTGGCCCTCAAGTATAAACAGGTTATATAACAAGAGGAAGAAACTGATATCTAAGAATAAGAGGGAATTGACTCAGCAGAGAAAGAATTCCCTCCTCAGCTTGAACAAGCAAATCAGAAACCTCGTGAAATTCTCTAAAGCTAAGTATGAAGCTAAAATAGCATCCTTAGCTAAGGATAATCATAAGGCATTCTTTAATTATCTCTGAAACCTAAAAGAGAATGCCCAGTTTTGTCCAGAACTGGTAATAGATGGTACCAATCATACTGCATCAGAGGAAATTGCCAACCTACTAGCTGACAGATTTGGTGCAAACTCTACTACGCCCTGGCCCCACCCCAAAGTATACCCAACACCACTCCTCTGCCTGGTATCTCTAGAGATCAGGTCTTATCTGTGCTCTTCAAGGCCAAAAACACAGCCTCAATGGGACCAGATAACATCCCAGGATGCTTATTAAGCAATCTAAAACAGGACCTAGCAGACCCACTGAGTCCTCACCATAGCCTGTGAACTGTATTTGTTCCAGTGGAGTGGAGAACAACTGCAACCCCCTTGCACAAAGGGTGGCCATCAATAGACCCATACATCTAACCAGTTTCATCTGCAAGGCCATGGAAAGAATCATTAAGGACCTTATCAACAAGGACATTGGTGACCTTCAAACTCTAGACCCAACCCAATTTGGCTTCATTAAGGGTAAATCATGCTTATTAGACCTGGTGGACTTCTTCGAGAAAGTCACCAAAGCCCTGGATGAAGGTAAGATGGTGCATACTGCCTATCCTGACCTGGCCAAAGCTTTTGACACAACCCCCCACTAGGGTATCATTGAAAAACTCTCTCAGTAAGGAACATCCTGAACAGATTCCAACCTGGTTAACAACAGGAAAAGCAATGCTCCTACTTAAAAGTAAAGCTGGAAGTTATCCTAAATATTATAGGCCGATAACTTGCCTTCCGATGACTTAAAAACTATACACTGGAATTCATGCCAACAGAGTTTATAGTCATTTAGAAGAAAATTCAATCATTGCAATAGAACAAAAGGGTAATAAAAGAAAGTCTGTTGCTAAATAATGTCATAATGGAGAACAGCAAAAAGGGGAAAAATCTAATTATGACATGGATTGACTACAAAAAGGCATTTGATAGTATCCCATATTCATGGATAAAAGAGTGCTTAAAAATCTATAAGGTACACCCTACACTGAGTAAACCACTTTGCAATTAAGCCATAATAAAAGGCAAATTATTATTCCTGGGATAAAATTTCAAAGGGGGATATTCCAGGGTGACTCTCTGTCATCACTGCTCTTCTGTCTTGCCCTTAACCCATTAAGCTGCCTACTTAATAGATTAGCTATGGCTATAATTTGGCTCCTAGAAAACAACAACATATAAAGACTTCTCATCTTCTCTTTGTCAACGATTTAAAACTGTATAGCTCATCAGATGAGGAACTGAAAGTACAAATGCAAGTAGTCAAAACTTTTTTAGATAATATAAGAATGTCATTTGGTCTTGATAAATGTGCAAAAGCAACCTTTAGGAAGGAAAACTGCAGCACCAAGAAAACATCAGTTTGGGACAAGAATGTGATATAAAAGAACTTGAGCAAGAGGGAGTATATAAATTTTTGGGAACTGATGAAGATCAACAACATGAACAAATGCAAATAAAATTTAGTAAGGAATATTTTAGAAGACTTAAATTAATCCTGAAAACAGCGTTGACATCTAGGAACAAAATTCAAGCTATAAACCAATTTACTCTTCCTGTCCTAACTTACAGTTTTGGAGTGACTGACTGGTCCCAAAATGTGTTGAATAGATTAGACAGGAAAACAAGAAGGATGCTTCATGCTCACCATATGATTCATAAAAATCAGTGCATACCAAGATAATATATTCCCCGTTCTGAAGGAGATATGGGCCTCCTTGAAATTGATTACATGTATAGATTTGCAAGCATGGGACTGCACACATATCTGCTGATGCCACAAAACCCAAACTTAGTGAAAGTTTTACAACATGAAGAGAATAAATCTAAGATGCTTTCCCTGCTTAGTCTAGCAGTCTAGCAGAAGCATATAGGCATCAAGCAGGAATGGAAATCAAACCAGAAGTAGATAAAAATCAGGGAGCAACTGAATGTGCCAAAAACGAAAGAACATAAGAATATAAGGTGAAGGTTCAGATGTGAAGGCAAGAAATGTGGAAATGCATAAATATAGTTGCAAGTATAGAAAACTTCTGGAAGAACTTCATTTTGATCGGGATCGAATACAGGAATGGTTAAGGAGAGGTGAGTTTAAACCAAAAGATGAAAGGTTAGTATTGGCGGCCCAAGATAGTGGACTACAAGCACATTGGTTTACAAAGACCATTGAACATGTGGGAGAAACAGACAAATGTAGGTTTTGTAAAACAGAATTGTAAACAGTCACACATCTTGTTGCTGGTTGTGATATTCTAATGGCAGAAGGACTGTATACTGAAGGGCATAATAATGTGGCAAGACTGTTGCATTGGGGATTGCGCAAACATTATAATATTGAAGTAGCTGAAAACACTGGAAACATGAGCCACAAAGCATTATAGAAAATGATGCAGTTTACTTCACATGGGATCACCCATTACCAACAGTTCAAAAATAGATGTCAGAAAATGAGATATAGTAGTCCATGGAAAGAAGACAAAAGTGGCATTGGTCATTGAAATTGCTACACCCAGTGACTAGAGTGTTTTCTGTACAGAGAGACACAAAGTCATAAAATACCAGGATTTGCAGGCAGAAATAAGGGCAATGTGGAAGAAGGATACCCAGACAGTTCCAATAGTAGTAGGAGAAATGGGTCTTATAAAAAAGAATTTACAGTCATACTTAGATATGTTACGGATACTTGTAACTCCATATGAATTGCAGAAGGAGTCATTACTAGGCACATTGCAGGTGCTGCGAAGAGCACTTCTGCCTAACCAAGTTCGCTGATGACTGCAAATTGGGTGCAATCATTGAGTCCCTCAATGATGTTAACATACTACAGGAAGGGTTAACACAAACAAATGACTGGTGTCAAAGCCTCTAAAACTAAACACAAAAAAGTGCATTACTATTCCCTTTGGCAAAGTAGAATTCCCTGCCAACTACAATGCTGATAACACCCCCCTAAGCTCAAACCCAGTGGTGTAAGACCTAGGAACACAGGTAGATAGCGATCTGAACTTCAGCTTCAACTACCAAGTTTCCTCTCTGGTAAGGAAAGCATTCTACATTGCGCACCTCATAAGTAAGGGCACGTCATCCAAGTCTAAGGATGCTATAGCCCCACTGTACTCGACCCTCATCAGACCACTAATTGAGTACAATGCTCCCTTTTGCATGTACCTCAACAGATGAATGCAGCAGCTGAACAGACCACAGAGGTTCCTCACCAAGAAAATACAGGGCCTCCAAATCATGACATACATGGATAGACTAAAAGCCCTGTCACTGCACTCTGTATTGTATAGGCTGCTGAGAGAAGACTTGTGCCTGGCCTACAGGACAGTCTCCGATCCTGCTCTGATGGATATGCTTTACATACACATATCTAATGGTACAAACGTCAATCTCTTTAGAGATCCTAACCTAGCCTGTAATATTAACAGAACATGCTGGAGAGACAAATTCTGCCAGAGGTTGGTGCTCCTCTGGAGAAAACTTCCAATTCATGTGAAGCACAGCACCTCACTGACCCTATTCAAGCGCAACCTGGACAAATGGATGGGAGACTGCAAATTCATCCCAGGGGGTGGCTCCCAAGTCCCTCATGGACAGGGGGAGTTGATGTTGACCATAGACTAGCTCTGTAAAATATGTTGACTTAATAAGGACAGATGGGCAACTTGGTATTAACATGGCTAGGCATGTAAGGGCAGTAAGGCCGCAAGCCTAGTAACCTCCTATGAACCTATGACCCTATAAACCCATGACAAGAAATGGTATTATTTGCATCATGTTTTGTTGATAGCCACATAGCTAATTGTTGAAGGGGGGTAGGGAATGAGGAAAAAACTGCCTAAAATGATGCCATATTTTATATAATGTTATTGCTGAGGAATTCAGAAGGTGCCACAATCTACAGATATTACCAGTGTCTACCTATCCTTTATAGCGGATGTCTAGTCTCTTATAGAGGATATTCCCAGGTCAAGAAGATAATGATTTAGGAAACAAAAGTAATCTTGGAAATAAAATAAGCTTGTAGATGAAATTGCAAGACATTAGTTAAATATTTTAAAGGAAAAAATACACACTATGACTATCTAGATAAACAATAGATAACTTTTTTTTGAGCGGGACGACAATAATAGCTTCACTCTTGAAATATGTTTATGTGCAGACATACAAACTGCAGGACAGATTTAAGGAATGCTCGAATATGTGCATATATTTTGAATAAACAGAGTATATGTGTCATTAGCTGCGGTGGTGGTGCTGCAGTAGCATTGTCGCCTCCTAGCAAGATGTTGTCCCGTTCGATTCTCAGCTAGAGCGTCTTCTGTGTGGAGGCATACGTGAATGGGGCGTGCCTTCGTTGAAGGTTGTACATCAGGGCTGGTAACCTGGTACGTAAAAACCCACTACCAATCATTAGCGGACCGGAGTTCCACTGTGGCGACCCCTAACCGGGAAAAGCCGAAAGACACAAACAAACAAGAGTATATGTGTCATTAATTATAGTCTAGAAATATGCTCAAGCTTGCAAGAAATTCTTTGTAATCAGCTTGCTTCCTTGTGGAATGCCAAGCAAAGTGTTCTTGAGTGCCACTGTTTGACACTTGTGCAGAGGGTTGCTGCCCCCCCTCCCCAAAAAAAGATGCATTCAGCTTATATGTACTGAATTCTAAAATAAAATTTGCTTTAAAAAATATGCACAAACCTGTTGGCATGGTGTAGTAGAAACATTTCTGGCTGCAGTGTCAAAAGTTTACGTTGATGGAAAGGGTTTAAATGAAGGGAATAAAAAGTCGAACTGCAGCATTGCAACATTTTGAACACGGGAATAAACCTGGGTTGGCAGCCACCACTTTGAGGCAGATAAAACCTTTCCCTGATATTAACTCGAGACATTGACTGAGTAAGAGAATATAAATGTATATATATATATTTCCCAAAGTAAAATAAGTCTATAACACAAATTATCATTATAAATTTAGTGTAATTCAACGCCTCCTCTCCAAAAGTCAACAGTTTTAGGACAAATTAAAAGGGACAAAAATCAAATTTGAGACAAAATCAGGGAGAGATGAGAGGTATGATGGTGCATTATTGGAAATTATTTATCATTTTAACAGAGTCATTGAATCCTTCACTAGCAAACATTAGGAGAAATTCCAAAATATTTGCTCTTGGTGTAAGTGATTTATTCTGGTGTAAACCTGCCCCAACTCCAAAAGACTTGTTGTAAATGTAAGTGACTTGCATTGCAGTGTAAGTCCTATCTATAAAGCAGGCTTACACTAGGGGCATATTTCAAAAGACTTACTCTCAGTGTAACTGCCTTACTCTGGTGTAATACATTGTAGTAAGTCACTTAACCAAGAGCAAGGATTTTGGAATCAGTTCCATTGAGGCCTGCTTAAATGGCAGACAGACTTTGCTGGACATGTCATTTCAGTAATATTTCATGTGTACTTACTAGATGCACTTCCAGTCTTTAGTGATGGATGAAACCAATTTTATTGACAGTATTCCTCGATTAGCTTCATGCATCTTACTAGTTCTAGGTATCTAGCACTTGCAGGACAAGATATGGACTACAACATTACTGTCTGCTATGTAACAATAAGCAGTGTTCACAGTCGGTATTATTACTGTCTGAGATGTAACAATAAGCAGTGTTCACAGTCGGTATTATTACTGTCTGCGATGTAACAATAAGCAGTGTTCACAGTCGGTATTATTACTGTCTGTGATGTAACAATAAGCAGTGTTCACAGTCGGTATTATTACTGTCTGCTGTGTAACAATAAACAGTGTTCACAGTCGGTATTATTACTGTCTGCTGTGTAACAATAAGCAGTGTTCACAGTCAGTATTATTACTGTCTGCTATGTAACAATAAGCAGTGTTCACAGTCGGTATTATTACTGTCTGCTATGTAACAATAAGCAGCGTTCACAGTCGGTATTATTACTGTCTGCTATGTAACAATAAGCAGTTTTCACAGTCGGTATTATTACTGTCTGCTATGTAACAATAAGCAGTGTTCACAGTCGGTATTATTACTGTCTGCTATGTAACAATAAGCAGTGTTCACTGTCGGTATTATTACTGTCTGCTATGTAACAATAAGCAGTGTTCACAGTTGGTATTATTACTGTCTGCTATGTAACAGTAAGCAGTGTTCACAGTCGGTATTATTACTGTCTGCTATGTAACACTAAGCAGTGTTCACAGTCGGTATTATTACTGTCTGCTATGTAAAAATAAGCAGTGTTCACAGTCGGTATTATTACTGTCTGCTATGTAACAATAAGCAGTGTTCACAGTCGGTATTATTACTGTCTGCTATGTAACAATAAGCAGTGTTCACAGTCGGTATTATTACTGTCTGCTATGTAACAATAAGCAGTGTTCACAGTCTGTACTCCTGCAAACTGGTTATAAATAGTACGGCAAGAAACTCAAACCAATACCAGAAAATGAATGCTTACTGGTACACCCTGCAGCAAACTAATTGCTTCATAAACGATGGAAAGATTAGTAGACGTAGTAAAGCAAACTGATAAAGGTGGTGTGCAAATGTCAGACCCAGCAAATTACTTGGAAAATTACTATTAAAATTAATGTCAATGCTTAAAATGTTTGGTATTTTTATAATACTGCACTAGTTTATATACACACACACATATATATATATATATATATATATATATATATATATATATATATATATATCTATATATATATATATCTATATATATCTATATATCTATATATATATATATATATATATATGTGTGTGTGTGTGTGTGTGTGTGTGTGCGCAAGACACAAAGATTAAGTTAAAAATATTTGAAGGCATTACTGCTTGAAGAAATGTCCTTCTGTCTGTATACATAAATTATTGTCTGTTGGCTTTATTTCAGTGTCAATATGAACAGTTGCAGAGGAAAAATATTGTGGGGGGGACTATCTGCACTTATATTCTGACAGTGATGCCTAGAAAAAAAGATCAAATTGAGTGCAGCATGTTTTTAACATTAATTTTAGGGTAGAGTAAAAGTCTTCAATGCAAACCTCATAGAATCTTTCTGCAGCTGAGCCGACACTATAAAATTCATATTCCCAAACAGAAAGAATGTAAATATGTGAAATGTAAATTACCAAAAAGCATTTTTTTTTCCTGCAACAAACCTAAGTCAGTACTGCTGCAGCATATTTTGAGAAGTCGAGGCTTTTCTTCTGAAAGCAGCTATTTTGGGTTGCATGGCCTGTTAATGTCTATTTTAACAAATTAATCATCAATTAATTATTTAATTTCAGTTATTTTAGTAGTATTAAATGGAGTTTGCTATGACCATGGGTGTTCTGTAAGTATTTATGAAGGTATTAAAGGTATGAAGGTACTGCTTTAAAGGAATTCACACCTTCTGATACCTTTACCTCAAACTTGTATTTAGACAGTTCAGTTTGTGCATGAACAAAATCTCTGTACCTCACTATTTATCTATCTCTGTTGGTTATAACTTTGGCTAGGGAGAAGTTCTATGTATGAAACATAATGTGAACAGGCCTCATGAAAACAGAATATGATATCATAACACAGAATCATAATAAAGCAGGGGAAAGGGAGTCAGCTAAAGTGTTGAACTACCTAGTAAATCAAATGAAAAATGCATTCATTCAGATCTACACAATATTAATCAACAAGAACACTACTATGTAGATTCTGTAAAGAATGCAAGCCGAACATGCACATTTATGATGACTGAATTTTTCTTGAGGTCTCTGAGTGTAGAACCAACATATATTAATGCAGTTTAGTACTACATTTCCACTGGTCAGCTTTGATTTTTTTTTGGACCGTCCTCATAATGAACATTTTTATTATCAGCAGCTCAGTGATTCTGCATTGCATGTCACTGTGTCATAAAGTAGTTAAGTATGAACTTACCTTAACAGGAGATCTTTGATAGAAGCTCATGCAATAAGTGGAGAGAGTAGTATATCCAGTCTGTCAGGTGTTACGTTGCCTTCCTTCAGCAGTATCACTAGAGAAAACAGAGCAAGTCATAAAGAATGTGGGTATATAGAAGGTGACCCCTCATGTCATTCATTGCCCTTTATATATAGGCAGGAAGAGGCAATGCCAAGGATAAAATTATGGAAATGCCTAGTTATCAAAAATCTATACATAATCAGGAGGAAAGGGACTGAGAAGTCTATATATATGTGATCCAGAATTCTGCAAGGGGCAGTCTTTCATAAAAATGTGAATATTCGCAAAATGCATTAGCTCAAAAAGTTATATAAAACAAATGCGCTCAAACTCAACAAGACAGGCTTCCATTCCCTGCCTATGTTAACTCTTACACCAGCTTGCATTCCCTGCCTAAGGCATCATATAACATTAGATCTATGTTCACTCTTACACCGGCTTGCATTCCCTGCCTGAGGCATCATATAACATTAGAGCTATGTTCACTCTTACACCGGCTTGCATTCCCTGCCTGAGGCATCATATAACATTAGACCTATGTTCACTCTTACACCAGCTTGCATTCCCTGCCTAAGGCATCATATAACATTAGATCTATGTTCACTCTTACACCGGCTTGCATTCCCTGCCTGAGGCATCATATAACATTAGACCTATGTTCACTCTTACACCGGCTTGCATTCCCTGCCTGAGGCATCATATAACATTAGATCTATGTTCACTCTTACACCGGCTTGCATTCCCTGCCTGAGGCATCATATAACATTAGAGCTATGTTCACTCTTACACCGGCTTGCATTCCCTGCCTGAGGCATCATATAACATTAGACCTATGTTCACTCTTACACCAGCTTGCATTCCCTGCCTAAGGCATCATATAACATTAGATCTATGTTCACTCTTACACCGGCTTGCATTCCCTGCCTGAGGCATCATATAACATTAGACCTATGTTCACTCTTACACCGCTTGCATTCCCTGCCTGAGGCATCATATAACATTAGACCTATGTTCACTCTTACACCGGCTTGCATTCCCTGCCTGAGGCATCATATAACATTAGACCTATGTTCACTCTTACACCGGCTTGCATTCCCTGCCTAAGGCATCATATAACATTAGATCTATGTTCACTCTTACACCGGCTTGCATTCCCTGCCTGAGGCATCATATAACATTAGAGCTATGTTCACTCTTACACCGGCTTGCATTCCCTGCCTGAGGCATCATATAACATTAGATCTATGTTCACTCTTACACCGCTTGCATTCCCTGCCTGAGGCATCATATAACATTAGACCTATGTTCACTCTTACACCGGCTTGCATTCCCTGCCTGAGGCATTATATAACATTAGACCTATGTTCACTCTTACACCGGCTTGCATTCCCTGCCTAAGGCATCATATAACATTAGATCTATGTTCACTCTTACACCGGCTTGCATTCCCTGCCTGAGGCATCATATAACATTAGAGCTATGTTCACTCTTACACCGGCTTGCATTCCCTGCCTGAGGCATCATATAACATTAGAGCTATGTTCACTCTTACACCGGCTTGCATTCCCTGCCTGAGGCATCATATAACATTAGAGCTATGTTCACTCTTACACCGGCTTGCATTCCCTGCCTAAGGCATCATATAACAGACCTATGTTCACTCTTACAGCATGGTACTAATAATGCTTGGGGACATACAATGCAGAAATGTAGTTATTCAGTTTCTGTGGTGCTACATAAGCAAGTTGGTGAGACTTTCTTTCATGTCAAATATTGATGTGGATGGTCATTATTTCCTTGACGTTTAAACAACCTGAACTGTGATAGATGATTTCTTTCAACCTAGAAAGTTAAATCAGGATGTAGCTACTATTTAGAATTTTTTTGCTGTGGAATCAGTTCTAAATGACAATTTACTAAATCTATATTGAATTATGATCACATTGAAAGTCGACGTATCAGATTGACAGTTAAAAATTACTGTTTTGTACAAAAAAATTACTAGAAAATGAAATTCAAACTCTAAACCAACATTATTTGAAGTATTGAATATTGTAACAGAGATAAAAGTGTAGGAGAAAATGACTTAGATAAATGGAAATCGTGGCAATGATACATGCAGAATAATGTTTTGTAGGAAGAGTGAGGGTTAAGGGAAGGCAGGAATTGATCAATTTATGTAATGTTGAATTGATAATTATACAAAAGAATATAAGTGAATTATAATGTTTGCAACTGGGAATATGTTAATAATGTTTGTCTTCTTTTATATAAATGTATGCTTGCTGGTAATTCAGAAAAGTTGTTAAAAATAAAAATACTGTTTTGCAAACCATTCAAATTATTTGCAGTCATTTAAGGGGGCAAAACAAATGTTAACATCTGAACTGATCAAAATGGAAATCTAACCTACACTTCAAGCAAATAAATTGCAAGTCTAGCTTAAGCAGTTTAACAAATAATCAATATTTACATGACAAAATATTCAGTTCTGAAATGAGCTCCTGAAAAAATGTACGAATTTTATAGGTCCCTGAAATGTAGCATGAGTAACTTACTAAAAACCTCAATAAAGAAATAAAAAGTTATGTATTTAGCATAATGATAGGTCTGTGTTGTCTAATTTTTGTTTGGTTCAACTGTTGTGTTGTCAGAGCAGACAATATCCAACCTCAGCACATTTTTCTGAAGCTGTGGATCCAACGCTGACTCCTCCCCTACCCACAATTCCCTCCTTTCCTCTAAGGTACCTCAGATTAAGTGTGCTGAGATGTCCCTAAATATTATGATAATCCTATGACTAAAAAGTTTCTAGGTGTCAGGGTTAGGGAACGTATTAATATCAATATCAATTTCAAGGTACAGAAAGGAAAATTTCTCAAATACGCTGTGTCTGGTCACCAGAAGTTGTTAGTGATAATACTGGAAAGGAGAAGGAGGGAGGTATGCTAAACCAGATGAAAATGAGCAACACGCCTCTGTTGTTATGGTAAGTACATAACATTCATATCCAATGTTGTCTATTTTTATCTGATTCAACCTTTGAAACAGATTCCCAAGCTCGAGAACACCTGGGTGGCATCAAGAAAGGAGGTTAAGGAGAGAGCAGTGGAACCAAAAGAGAAACATGATCTAGACTGCATGTCCAATTTGTAATGAGATGTAAAGGTATGGGCAGTGGACTATGTTGATGCACAAATGCCATCAATGGGAACTCACTTCATGAAAGCTGTAGAAGTAGCCACTGGTCGTGTAATATAAGCTTTTGGTTTTGCCTGTAAATTTAAACCCATTTTATTATAAACAAAGGAAATGCATTCAGACAGCCATTTAGAAAGTTTGACTTTAGATATGGTTTCACCAAATTTTGCTTTAGAAAAGGATATAAAAGCTGATCCGACTTCCTAATACCCTTGGTGCAATGCAAAAAGAATCTGTGCTGTCTGTGGACATGTAGCAGGTGTAGTGTATATTCTCCTTTGTTTGAGAATCTGTGAAAAAAGAATGGCAAGTCAATTGACTGATTTAGATTTGTTTCATATTTCACCTTTGATAAGAAATAATTTGTTCTCAATGCCGCTCTGTCTTTATGAAAAAACAAATATGGTGGTTTGCAAGATAGTGCTAGTAATTCAGAAATTCATCTAGAAGTCATTGAAACAAGAAAAATAGTTTTCCATGAAAGAAACTTCAAGTTTACTGAAGCCGCTTGTTTGAAGGGCAGAAGCATAACAGTGATATCCCATGGAGGAATTGGATCTCTGATTGGAGCGGACTAAGAAAGTGCCCCGATGAATGTTTTTGATACTTTAAGAGAGGCTATGAACATGTCATTATTCCCTATGTGAAAATTTCACATTGCAGCCATGTGCACTTTGATAGTGGATAAACTGGACCCATTCTGAAAAGCAATGGGAAGGGCACAGAGAAATGATCTAACCCTTTTGATGAGATGCAAATAGAGAATTTTTCCCACCTGCTTTTATATATCTTTTTGCTGGAGTGTTTCTGAGGAGCAGAAATGATGTGGACAACTGAAGAAGATAGCCTGATATCTCTGGCTATGGTTAGAATTGTGGAAACCATGCAATCAACTTTGGGCTTTCAGATCCAGTAGAGGCAATTCAGATGGGTGATTCAGATGATCTGAATTCAAATTCAACACCCATGGAAGATGTATCAAATGAGGCCAAAGGACGGGGAACCACACCTGCCATGGCCAAAACAGAGCAATGTGGATCACCCTGGTCTTTCACTTTTTGGCTTTCTGAATGATTTTTTGTTAATAGTAGTATGGGGGAGTATAGAGGAGGCCTGGGGGTCAATTGTGAACTAGAGCATTCCTCAGTGACTGTCCCTGTGAAGACATCAAGGAGAAGTATCTACTGCATTTGTTGCTCAGGTATGAGCCAAATAGATTGGAGCAAGATTGGCCATAGCAGCTGAAAATCTGTGTTGCCACTGTGTGACTGAGGGACCACTCATGAGGTAGGAAAACTTCCTGCTCAATTTGTCCTCTCATACATTTGATGCCCCTGGGATGTGGGCTGCTATCAGAAAGCAATGGGAAGACATCACCCATTGTCACACCCTCATGACTTCCTGGCAAAGTGGATATGATCATGTTCCCCTTTGTTTGTTGATATGCGAGACTACTGCCATGTTGTCTGTCTGAATGGAAATCACATCTTTGGGGATGGAGTCCTAGAATGCCCACAACACTAGGACTGCTCTCATCTCCAAACTTTTGATGTGAAGATTGGCCTCTAGGGATGACCAAGCACCTTCTACTGTCTTCCTCTCACAAATATCCCCCATCTCAGAAGGAAAGCATCCATGGTTGCTGTGGCCTGGGGACTTGTTGGGCAAAAGGGTCTTCCTTCCATTACTGATGGAGAGGTTATCCTCCATTTGATATAATCTCTGCAAACATATTTGAGGTGAATCTTGGTATGAAGGGTGTGAAAATTCTGTGACCACTGAACCAAGAGGGTCCACTGTAGTAGTCTCATGTGGTATCGTACCAAGGGAACTAATGTAATCATAGAGGCCACCAGGCCTAGCAGACAAAAGATTAAGCTTTCTTGAGGAGGGCTTGCTGAATGAAGTTTGGCAATTTGAAGGACTACGTTGAGGTGACATCCAAATATCTGCTGAATGGGTGACAGCTGACTTTTGGACTGATTGTCTGTAATCCCCAGTTGCTTTACAAGGTGGAGCAATAGGTCACTGTGTTGGATCAGTAGATCCCTGGAAGTAGCAGTATGGAGCCAATCATGTAGATATGAGAATACATGGATCCCTTGCAGTTGAAGATGAGCTGCTACCACTACCGTAATTTTTGTGAACACCACGGGGGGGGGGGGCTATGGTAAGACTAAATGGTAGTGCTCTGAACTGAAAATGATTAGCTCCCAGGTGGAAACCAAGAAAACTCTCTATCTTTATGTGGTAGTAAGCATCCTGGAGATCTATAGTGTACATCCAATCATCCTCCCTCAGAAGAGGCAATATGGACTGTACTGTGACCATTTGGAACTTTGTTGTATGAGCTGATTGAGATGGCTAAAGTCAAAATATGTACATAGTTTTGTGTGTTTATATTAAGTTAAAAAGTCATGGAGTGTTCTGGGGGTGTATTTGTTTTTTGTTTGAGGGTTTTCATTAAAACAAAAAGTCTTGTAAGATGTGACATAGGTTTCAAATGGATATGACAACAAACAACTGTATAAATGATCAACCTGCCAAACATTAGTGTATACATGTAACACAAAAGCTAAAACTAGAATTTTTGAAAAAAGCTGTCATACATAACAGATGGGAACAATAACTTCTTATCATAAGGATAACACTTTCCATATTATCTTTGAATGTGATTGGTCTCATCGGTATATACAAAAAAGGAGGAGTAGTGAACTATATTAAAAAACACTGAGTGCAAATAGATAAGCTACAGGAGACACATTCAGAAAGAACTTAGCATGTGAATTTGATAAAGAAACAAGTACTGTAATCTCTTTGGTATCCCTTAAGTCACAAACAATCCACTATACAGGTATAGAGGGTCCAAAACAAAACAGTGTAGGAAACTTCGGTATTAAATGTTTTTCCATTCTTGTATGTCTAGTTAATCACTATATATTACAAATCAGAAAAAAATCAGAAAATGTTAGTAGAAGTAGCAAAACTTAAAAATGCCCTAAATCAAAAAATAAAAACTTATTTTGAAATATTAATATTATACAGAATTAATAACTCTATTAGGTATTTAGAAGTAATCTAAGCAGGGTAGACAGTCTGTTTCCAGTTGAAAATCCTTTATTAAGCACACAGACAAGTGATCCAAAGAAAACAAAAAAATAAACAGAATGATAGTTTCATCCCAAACTTCCTGATTAACTGGTGGTTTCTGACTAATATACATGTTATCAGGTATGGGAGTGGTTTATTTTGTTGTAAAACAAAGTGCATCAGTACACATGTTAACAAATTCAAATCCCTTCCCCAGTCCTTATCAGTGTGATATTCAAGCTGGTACTGCCCTACTTACTAAATGTCCTAAAATTTAAACATTTTGCACTTCAAATAAAATTAATAATGATGTGGTACTGCTCATTAAACAGATTATTATTAAAAAAGTCTGTGAATTTATCAAAGACATTATAATACATAGTTGGAAATATTTAAACTTTAGGCCATTTGGCAATCAAAAAACTTATATTTTGGCATCCAGAAAAAATACATTGCCCAAAATATAATCTATTTCCATAAATTATTGTTAACAAAGATCATTTTCGTCCCTCTAGACGCCTTCAGATCTGTGTACAAGAATCCTAAAAATATATATCTACAAAAAAATCTTACCAAAACTAACCAATATGCATATTAAAAACAGTAAACCAAAATTAGATCAAGAATGCAACCTTATATGTACATTTAATGAGTAAGTTAAATCAGGAAAAGTACATCAACTTAGTGCTGGCAAGTGTGGGACAGACAAAATGATTGTCCTTATAAAGGAAGTGAACACTTTATATAGAATAAGACTAAAATCAATACTTAAACAAGCATAGTGAAAAAATTAAATTAAATTAGTCCTGTAAGCAATGTGGTAATTTTCGAAGTTCCAGTACACTTTAAGTGAACAGTAATAATTTAGAACAGGCTTTCTGAATAGATCAGCTTTAATTGCCATATGAGTTCATGTTTTTCCTAGTATATTCAGGATATCACCTTCAAGATCACCCATGTCTATGCAATCCAGTATCTGGAACTTAAAACTTGTGTGTCTTCTATGCATAGAAAGGTATTTGGCTAGTGCATTATTTTTACACTACTCTTAAATTTATTTAAAGCCTTGCACACATAAAATGCATCACATTCATTGCACTGTGCCCTGTGAATTACTTTTGCAGTGTTACAGTCATCCCCTGCACTGGTCTTAATGATTTTCTTTAAATAAGGGCAATAAAAACTATCACCTTGCTCTCTCTCTCTCTGTATATATATATATATATATATATATATATATATATATATATATATATATATATATATATATATATATATATATATATACAAAATGTACAATTAGCTTCACATCTTTTAGTGTTTCTCATATGGTCTAGGTTTAAATCCAACAAGACTTCTAATGCTCCTGGCCTTCCTGTAAACAAAGGATGGGCCTTCAACTGAGATATTAATCAGATAAGAGTTTCCTGTGACTATGGCCCACTTTTCTTTAATATTTTTGATACTGTGATAATCCAGAGTGTATATCAAGGTGCAACTATTTTTGCATTTGTTATTCTCTGTGGAATTTCTTAATATTCTCCTAATAGGGAGGGTGACTGAAGGTGCTTCAATCATTTTTAGTTCTGTAATGGGTTCCAGGATGTTTTTAATATCTGACTTTCATAGCCTCTCGCAAGTAAATCATTCTCTAAATTGTTCAGGTTTCTCAGAAAGGGTTCCATCTCTGTGGTAATTCTAGCTAATGTATAGTCCTGGGACTTCACTACATTATACTTGGGTTTTGCAGGATGCAGACGTTTACTGTGGAGTAGTAAATTAACTCATATTGTTTTTTGGAACAGACCAGTGGTCATTCTGTTATTGTTGGTGTCCTTGGAAATCTGCATATATGAGAGTGAGTGAAGTAGATCTGTGGGAAAAGGTAAATATCAGGAAGGGGGTAGTTTGATTGAGGTAATTAATAAAATTTCCAAACTACAAAGTGTCACCTTTCCACACAATAAATCTATCATCAATAAAACACAAATAGCATGGATATGCTACATGTAGTTTGTGTTGTCTAACACAAAGTCCTCCTTCCATTTGCCCAGGGCTATGTTAGCTATGCTGGGAGACATGGCAGCCCCCGTTATTCAGTGGAATATCTGGGAAAAAGGAAAATGGAGTATTTATATTAATTGCTAGAGGAGCTCCAGTAGTGACAGAAGAGGGGAAAAATGACAATAATGGTAGATTTGTAGTAGTAAAGGGCTACTGACAAGGTTGGAGGATTATACAAGCATGTATTTATATTCCACCTAAAACTGCTACAGTGGAGCTTAAGAAAATTCTGGGAGAAATAATGAGCTTTCAGCAGGGAATATTACCTACAGATGGGGACTGGAATTTGATTTGCAACAGTGAAGATATATCTTGGGGGCCTAGAAGAGAAAAAAATAACAAAAGAGGGTACATTTTTGAAGAAATCTATGAAAATATTTGGTATGGAAGACGTGAATTCAGTAGTAGGAGCCTGGAGAGAATTTACATATTATTCTACAAGGTAAAAAAACTGGCTAGGCTAGACAGAAATTATATCTCACATGAACATGTATATTTAATCAAATGTTTTGATACCCATTCAATAACTAATTCAGATCATGCACCAGTAATAACTAAAATAAAAATGCAGGGTATTGAAATAAAAGTGAGACACTGGCTCTTCTCACCTACCCGTTAGAGAGAAATTTACGGAATGGGTAGTGGAAATTATTTGGGAGTTATTAGGGAAGATATACATTTCTTCAGAAAATATAGTTAATGAATGGGATAAAATGAAAGTGAAGTATAAAATAGTGTAGAAATAAAAGAAAAGAGGTGTGATTAAGAAGTAACAATAATTATTTAGAGGGACTGACAAAGGTTAAAGTATTGCAGAATAAGGGGAATTTCACAGAACAAGAACAGATGCAACTGCAGAGTGTTAAAGAGAAAATAAGGGAAAATTTGGGTAATATGCATGAGTTTAGAAAGATTGCTGGTTAACCAACTGTTTTTATAACTCCAGAACACAGTAGCTTTTAACACATCTCAGGTAACATAAAGTAGAACAGTTTGTTGCCAAGCTTAGGGCACATATAACAAGGAAAATAACCAGGGATCCTGTAGAGGTACTATAAATGTTTTTGGATGTTTTATGAAAATCTGTATAAAGCAGAGAAACGTGGAAAAAAGATACAAATGGAATTGTTTATGGAAGAATTAAATATGCCAAGGTTAGAGTTAGATGGGGCTTAATTACTAGCAGTTAGTATAGGAGGACATAAGATAAAAATAGTGACGTACAACCAATTTCCGGGAAAGTTTCCAGGAATAGATGGTATTCCTGCGGAAGCATGCAAGCTAGGAGGGAAGAAAGTGAAAAATATCTAAAGTTTGTTTTAATATTTTAAAAAGGGAAGCACCAACATCCTGGAAAAAAGCTGTGGTGGCTGTGATACCTAAAGATGGGAAAGACACATCAAACCCAGCTTTGTATATTCCCTCTTCAATTCTAAATCATGATTATAGTATTTATATTGGTTTACCATAACCCTGAAGTGCATTTGTTTGTTTATTCACGTCACAGAACCATATTGTTAAAACTGAAAATGATTTCACAACCCCATTTCAAACCATGTTAATACAGATGGTTCGAAATTTGCTGTTATGAAAATGTGACCATTGGATTTCATGTGCCGTTTGGTGATGCAGGTTCATTACGTTTGCATTTGAATTTTAACCCCTTTGAAACTGTACTTCGATGTACTACCAGTCGACAAAGTGCACTTCAGGGTTATGATAGTAAACCATTTACATCTATAATAGCTAAAAGAATGACAAAGGTGATGTCAAAATTGATAGGTATGGATCAATGTGGTTTTGTGGAGGGGAGGCAAACATTTTATAACATTAATATAACAATGATAATCCACAGGGAAGCAGAATGTAAGAAAATACCACTGTTGTTGATGGATCTTGATGGAGGGAGAGCACTCAACAGAGTAACCTGGGCAATGGAACCGTCTGCATTCCCTGATAAAATAATAATGTTGATTAGTAGAATATATGAGGAATCAGAGGTGAAAATTAAACTGAGGGGTCCTCACTGATAAGTTCTGTTTGAACAGAGGTACAAGGCAGGAGTGTCCTCTTTCCCCTTTATTATTTGTGTTATATTTAGAGCCATTGGCAAAGAAAATAATGGACTAAGAAATTCTAAGATATAATTGGTACGGTAATCAAGAAAAGTTGTCTTTATTTGCAGATGATATTATTTCGTATCTCATAAAACCAGAAAATAACATTTTAGTTGTGGAACTGAGACAGTTTCAAGTCTTTTCAGGATACAAAATTAATGAATATAAAACAAAGGTAATAGTTATTAAATATGTACCCACTCACAAATTGGTTCAGCAATGCCCATATTTGTTGGGATGTGATAAAATGAAGTACTTAGGAGTATGGATTAAAAAGGATTCTGTTGTGCCAGCTAAAGATATGTAGGAAGGGACTAATTTTATTTTTATTTTATTTTACATTTGTTGACCGGGCTAGTCTAACTGGATACGTGTCCATTTTCAGTAGAGGCCCGGGGAGATAAGCTCCTAGGTAGGACAATGAAATGAATACAATAACAACTAAGGAAACATGAGACAAACAAATAAATCCTATTTACAGTACCTATTACAGGTTATCACAGTAAAATTTACAGTTTAGAATATAGGCATAACATAGGATGCTAGTACAACCAAGATATTCTAGAGATAGATAGTATAATAGTTAATAGGAAGGAGTTGCAGTTAATGAGTAGACGGGGTAGGAAGAGCAAAGTATTAAGAGACTCATAGACTAGTCAGGTTTAGAACAGGGGCATAACCAGTGTGTTTTGAGGAATACTTTCAATTTGTTTTTGAAACATGATAGTGAGGGAAGTGTGGAGAGTTCATTTGGGAGGAGATTCCAGGCTTTTCCCACAATATTAGAAAAAAAGGGAGTCTCCAGCCTTGTTGTTTGGTTTAGTGGTATGTACTAGAAGTTTCTGAGACGACCTTAAGGATTCCAGGTTTTTATAGGGAGTGATGAGTGTGAAAAGAATGGGAGTTTTGGAAGGTTTGTAAAGAGTGTTGTGGGCTATAGATAGTTAATGGAATTTAATCAGATTTTGTAGTTCAAGCCATCCCAGCTGCTTTAAATGAATGCAATGGTGGGTTCTAAATGGGTTGCCTGTAGCAAATCTGGCAATGTTATTGTAAGACATTTCCAATTTGCTAAGATTATTTTTAGATAGATTAGTAAAAATAGGTGAGGCATAAAGAAGAGAAGAGATTAGATGAGTGTGTGCTATTGTGGTTCGAGCTGAAGGTAGGAGAAAGGATTTTATCCTATAGAGAGAGCTTAGCTTTTTGTTGACAGTTTTTATATTGTTGTTAATATGGATATCAAAGTTCAGATTGTTCTCAATGGTGACACCTAATAATTTCGTGGTTGGTTCAGGGGATATAATAGTTTTATTGGTAGAGTTAACTGAGAAATCCAGAGGGGGGACTTCTTAGTAGGAGAGAAAAGGAGGAGTTTAGTCTTTTTGGGGTTTAGGAGAAGGCATCTATGTGTGAACCATTGCTCAACTGTGTTAAATACTTGTTGGGTAAGAGAGAGAAGTTCGGAAGAGGAGGGGGCTGAGCATATCAGTGTAGAGTCATCCGCATATTGTATGCATGTAGCTTGGGGGATGGCAAGGTGAAGGTCATTAATGAATATGGAAAAAAGTAGAGGTCCAAGGATGGACCCTTGAGGGACACCCAGGTTGATGGGCAGGTGAGCAGAGAGAGACTTGTGCTATAGAACGGCCTGTTGTCTTTTATCAAGGTAGGACTGGAACCACTTTATAGAGGATGTATCTAGTGACAGGGATTTCAGTATTTTGATGAGAATGTGGTGATTTACCATGTCAAAAGCTTTAGACAGGTCAATAAATAGTGCTGAATAGAGTTTGTTTAGATTGCGGTTTTTGTTGATACAATCTGTGAAGGAAAGAAGGGCAGTAGTAGTGCTATGTGAAGGTCTGCATCCATGTTGACAGTTGGCTAGTAAGTTATTTTGTGTTAGATGGTCAAGTAATTGTCTATGAATGCATTTTTCCATGATCTTTGCCAGAGGTGAGAGGAGGGCAATGGGGCGGTAATTGGAGAGTTCAGTGGATTGTCATCCTTTGTGGAGGGGGATAATATGGGACATTTTCCATAAACTGGGGATATAACTTTCAGTAATAGTTCTATTGATCAGGATAGAAATGGGATAGGCAATAGCTTTGGTGGATTGTTGTAGGAATTCAGCAGGTAGTTGGTCTGCTGTGGGGGAGCATGGTTTCAGTTTCTGTAGAAGGGTTAGAATATATGATGTTGGGACGGGTTGAAAATGAAAAGTAGGGGTGAGGTTGATTCATAGGAAGGTAGAGTGAAGTTGTTAGGTGATAGCTGATTTGCTAGTGTTTGTATAGCATCAGTAAAAAAGGTATTAAAAGCATTAGCAATATTCATTGTTTTTTTGTGTTCAGTGTTTTGAGGGTTTGGAGTAGTGGATTGCCCTGGATGGAGTAGCTGGTTAATACTAGACCAGAATTTCTGTGGCTTGTTTTGATTAGCTTGTTGGGATTGCAGGTAGTAGTTTCTTTTGTCAGATATTATAGCTTTCTTAGTTTCATTTCTTAGTTGTCTAAATGTTTGTTAGTCTATAGGGTTTTTTGTTTTCCTCCATTTTGCCCAATGTTTGTTTCTAAGATTTATTTTATGTTTGGTTTCTTTAGAGAGCCATGAAGCATGTTTGGTTTTAATTCTAAGTAGTCTAGTTGGGCATGGTGGTTGAAGATGGCAAGGAAGTTGGAGTTAAAGTAACTAACGGCTTCATCTAAAGGGAGGTTTTGTAAGGGGGACCAGTTGCATGCTCTTAGTTCCATCTGGAAAAGTTCAGGGTTAAAGTACTTTTTAGACCTGATGTTTTTAACAGATGTTGGGGTGGGAAAGTTGATTTTATGTCTGATGATGTAGGTAAGATAGTGGTCACTTAAATCATCAGGGAGGGTTCCTGAGTCATAAATGTGAGGATGATGGTTAATGAGAATCCAGTCTAATAAGCTTGATTTCTTGTTAGATTTATTTATCCTGGTAGGGGAGGTAATGGTTTGGGAATACCCATATAGGTTAATATGGTTTGTGGGGAGGCTGCTGAAGAAGCAGGTCAAGTCAATATTTGTGTCACCTAGGATAATGGTTTCTTGAGGCAGGTTTTGGGAAAGCCAGCAAAGTATGTTTTCCATGGTCGCAGTGTTGTTACCAGGAGGTAGATATATACAGATAATATATATGGATTTGGAATTGTTAAGAAGAAGTTTGGAGATAAGAATTTCTGCATTGGAGTCTAAAGGTGGTTTACAGTTATGAGTGGTTAATTGTAAGCTAGATTTATATAGGATAGCAACCCCGCCACCTTTTTTGGATGTTCGGTCTAGTCTCAGGATACTATATCCAGGTGGGATGATTTCATTGTCTTTGGTTACAGGTTTTAACCAAGTTTCTGTTAAGCAGAGAATATCAAAGGAATAGATTTCAGTTAGAGCTTGGAGTTGAGTTACTTTATAGTTTATACTGTGTATATTTAGATGAGCAATTAAAAGGGAGTTAGATGGTTTAGATAGGGCTTTGGTAGGTGATTCTTTGAGGTTGAGGAGAGAGATAGGAGTTGTTGGAGGGCCTGGGTTAGGGTGGATGTCACCATCCTTTAAAGAGAGTAGTAGGCTTAGATAGTATGGGTTGGGGAATCTGATGTATAGAGATAGACATTTTTTGGGGTTTAGCTTGTATTTTGTCTGTAGTGTTCTATGATATTTAGGAAGTATGTAGTTAGATGAGGATGTTATATTAGCGTGAATAAAATGGAAAGGTGAGTTTGGAGAGTTGGTTTCTTTTTTGGGGTAGTTTAGGTTTGGGTCTAGTCGGTTTTCAAAAGAGGTGAATAAATGGGTGAGGATTAAAGGAGGCAGTGGTGAGAGTGTGAATAACAGTGGGATAAAGGATGGGATGGATTGTTTATTCATTGTATGAATAGATATAGGTTATTTGTAGGTAGAAGATAGAAATTTATTGGGAGGAGATGAGAGAGGGAGTAGAGTGTGGTGTGATAGGAGGAGAGTAGTGAGAGGTTAATATTAGTGGAGTTGGGTAGCTGGAGAGAGTTTAGGGAGAAAAGTGAGTGGGAAGAGTGTATTTAAAGAGGAATGGTAAGATCACGAGGTATGATTAGAGAGTAATGGGAAGAGGTGTGGTTAGTGAGTAATGGGAAGAGGAAGGGGTTTGGTTAGAAAGTATAAAGGTAGGACCCCTGGGGTGGGTGGGATTTGGGGGTAGGGAGAGGAGCGGAGTGAGCCTGAAGGGTGAACGGAGAGGGTAGAAACAGATACTGAAGCAGTTAATGAAAAACAATCAGCTAGGCTAAGTCAAGTGGTAGAATGGAATAGAATAGGGGCTAGAATGTGTCTGTAGATATGGAGGGGAAAAGAAAGAAGACAGAGAGGACTAGAGAGGTTTTTGTGGACAGTAGAAATAAAGGAAAAACAAAAGAGACAGCTAAATAGCACTTCAGAGACTACTGAAGTTAAGAAATGAGGTAAGGAGTTGACCATGAGAAAAAGGGTAAGAGTAGAAAATGCCTGTAATTAGGATGCCATCTAATGGGCAATTCAAGTATTGCAGGCTTGATTGAGAGGAAGTAAAATTGGTGGACTGCAGTAGTAAAGTCATAAAAACAAGAAAACAAGGGGGTATCTATACAGGTAGGAGGGGTGAGATAGTGAAGGTAATGCAGAAGGGGAAGGAGAGGCTGCTGGCTGTCCTAGCTCAGGCCTTACTATAACATTTATATTATTGGTACAGTCAATAGAAAGTCTTTCTTGTTGGAATTATTCAGCAGACATAGTTTACTGTTTTCCTTGAAAGGGAATTGTGGGATTGTTATGCAATGAGGTGACCCACCAATATTTGGAGAGGGTTCTTAGCTTCCTGTTGACTAGCACTGGAAGCCCAGGATGAGTAGAATAACTTTAGGAGGCAAGAGAGACAAGATAGAGGATAAGAGACATAGATAACAAAGTAAGGTAGAACTTCTCAAAATAACACTAATCAAACCCTGACACAATTATTGCAGTATCCAATGCACATTTCAAAAACCATAAGCATAATTAAATTAGCAGTCATTTGCAGGGACATAAGAGCTGGTTAGCAATAATACATATTAAGTCTTTGGTAGCAGCAATGCAGGATTCTATGATGCAACACTTGTGTACCCCTTTTTTATAATAATATAAATATAGACAGCAGTTAAAAAAAACAATTCTGTTCTACTTAGCAGCAGCAAAGAAACTAATTAAATCAGAGTTTGTAAATACAAGTAAGGACTTTGCCAGCAGCAATATAACACATTATAAAACAGTAATCATCAGCCAGTAAATATAGAAAGCAGTTAACAAGCGATTCTGTTCTATTTAACAACAGCAGTAAAGCTAATTACATCGGAGTTTATAAATACTTATAAAGACTTGCCAGCAGCAATATAAGACAACTTTAAGACAATAGTTACCAACCCCTTTTGTTAGCACAGTTGGAGGGGGGTACATTTAGCCCTGGCCCTTTATTATTCTCTGCGTGGATGTTGTGTCTTTAAGAGCCATTTACTGGCTTTTAAGGGAGGGTGAGAATATGAGAAATATTCTCCTGGTAAGGATAAGCACTCAGGTGGCGTTGCAGTAGCCTTGTTCTATATGATAATGAATTGCCGTGCTAAGAAATGGAATACAAAATAAATCCGATTCCTGGCTTTTAACTGAGGACTTAGATATGTCTAAAAGATCCTCAGGAAAGGAAAAGCGCTTGGGTGGTGCTTTAATAAACCTTTAAGCACTTATTAATGTTCTATAAAGAACTGGCACTCTCAGGGAGGTGTATTTTATAAAGTCATTTCCTACCTTCCGTAGTGGAGGTAGACTTGTAATTATATCCACTGGTAAGGGTAGGTGCTTAGGTGCCACTGTATCAAGTTTTATTGCATACTGGGCGCCCAGTAAAGAATGGGCATGCTAATAGATACTGTAGTTCTGCAGCCGTTTAGTATCTTTAAATAGTAGAGTTAACAAGTTTTAAAATATATTAAAGGAGAGGTTAAGCTCTTTGGAGAGGTTGCATAAATCTCTTATATCTATAAGAATTTTGTAAAAAAAGCAGTCACACACCGAGAAATCTCTGAGAGTTGGGTTTATTGGAGATATTGCCGATTACGGCTTACTATTCTTCCGGCTGCAAAAGCTCTAGTTCTACACAAGATTCAGACAGTGCAAAAATGCTGCTAGGAGCTCATTTAGCATACCTAGTCTAATAGAACCCCTGAGGGATTCATGGTGGAACTGGCCCTGGTCAGATAAGGATCATTTGGCTTAATTAGAAGCACAATTAATTGGTGTGTGGCCAACTATATGTCTAATACTCTGCCGCAAGTATGCACTATGGGCTAAAAAGGTGCAAAATAGACGCCTTAGCTGATTTTACCTTAACCATGATACACGCAGCCTTTAATCCAAAACAGTAAGCATGATTCACTTACAATATTCCCTAAGGGCATAAGCATAGATTCTGCACTTATTAACAGGCGCAAGTATGACGCCTTGTAGAATTTAACTTCAAGGAAAGATTACAGTTGCAGTATACCCTTAGAACATAAGCATAAGTTCTGGGCGTCTAAATAAAAGATTATACAAAAACTGAGAAATTGGAAGCTCTGTTGTAGAGCAAGATGCACGCAGTGAAAATGTTTTTAGCCCCTTTAGCATTATACAAAGACAGGTTAGGCATATATTATAAACCAGAGGCGAAGTTGTGTATAGCAATTAATAAAGATTTGAAGGATTTTTATCTGGAAGGGAAACGTCAAGTGGGATAAGTTTATCCTTCCAATAGAACAAGGTAGTGCGGGATTACTTGATTTAAAAGGTATTTCTGAACTAAACAGTTAAGGCTACTTACATAGCACAAGCAGAAAGTCATAAATCAAGTTGGAAATGGATGATGATGAAACAGGGGGAAGTTCAAGAAATAAGGAGAGACCGGGATTTTTGATGCAGATCCTTAAGGAGAACAATAACAATACAGAATATTATATTTATAAAGTAACAGAAAGTATTCTAAGAGTTAGTCACATATCTTTGAATTTATTACTGCTCAATTTCTGAGTTGTTTGGCTTCTGCTACATACCTACAATCAACTGCATTACTAGCTGATTTAAGTACAAACTTGCAGTGTTAAAGATTGTAATGCATTTAATTTTTCTATTTGTTTCATAAAATACTGTGGTCTCTCTCTGTCTCTGCAGTTAGTGGGGGCTATTGTGTTTCACTTCATTGATATTCAGTGTTAAACTCTTAGCCTAGAGGGTTTCTGTGTATTTATAAGAGTTAGTCACACATCGTTGAATTTATTACTGCTCAATTTCTGAGTTGTCTGACTTCTGTTACATACCTACAATCAACTGCATTACTAGTTAAGTTAAGTACAAACTTGCAGTGTTAAAGATTGTACTGCATTTTATTTTATTTTTCTGTGTATTTGTTTCATTGGTCTGTGTGTCTCCGTAGTTATTTATTTTTCCATTTAATTGTTTCATAGAATACTGTGGTCTCTCTCTGTCTCTGCAGTTAGTTTCCGCCCACCCTCACTGTTCTTGTTCTGGAATTAATCTTGGTGGCTTTGGAATTGCCCACCCCACCTGTAAATTTGTGTTTGAATTCTCCTCCTGGGTCTATCTCATTTGCTCACTCAACTGAGTACAGTGAGATCATGTTTTGACTTCAGACACTAATACCAGTCCCATCTGTTCAGCTCTATTCCAGTCTAGTGTCACTAGCTCATTCTACCTAGTACAGAGAGAACATTTGTGAAGGGCAGGCCACTTAGGTCCTTAATTTTGAATTATCTTCTGTTTCTCCTTTCTCCCTTTCCAAAAAACATTCTAAGCTTGTTTCCTGCCTTTCCTGTAACTAGTTTAGTTCAGATATAGATTTTCTGCAACCAGGACTGTTTGTAAGCTTCTGAGCCCCCAGTGCCTTGCTGCGTTGGAGGAAAGCCTTCTAGCTTATCAGTGGAAGTGGAAAGCACTAGGTAGCCTATCTCCCACAAGAGTGGTTTCTGGCCCAGAAATTGTAGTTTATTGGCCGTTTGGGCAGTTTTTCCATCTCTTTCAACTTTCTGGTTTAAAAGCCTGTGTTTGCACTTGTTTCCCACCTTTCCTGTAACTAGTCTAGTCCAGATACAGATTTGCTGTATCCAGGACTGTTTGTAAGCTTCAGAGCCCCCCCAAGCCTTTCTGTGTTGGAGAGAAGCCTTCTAGCTCATCAGTGGGAGTGGTAAGCACTAGGTAGCCTATCTACCACAAGAGTGGTTTCTATCCCAAAAATTATTTACTTGCAGTTTGGGCAGTTTTTCCATATCTTTCAACCTTCTGGTTTAAAAGCCCACATTTTCTCTTGTTTCCCACCTTTCCTGTAACTAGACTAGTCCAGATACAGATTTGCTCTATCCAGCACTGCTTATAAGCTTCTGAGCCCCCCAAGACTTTCTGTGTTGGGGGAAGCTTTCTAGCTAATCAGTGGGAGTGGTAAGCACTAGGTAGCCTATCTACCACGACAGTGGTTTCTGGCACAGAAATTGTAGTTTACTGGCCGCTTGGGCAGTTTTTCTATATCTTTCAACTTTCTGGTTTAAAAGCCTGCACTTGGGCTTGTTTCCCACCTTTCCTGTAACTAGTCTAGTCCAGATACAGATTTGCTGTATCCAGGACTGTTTGTAAACTTCTGAGCCCCCAAGCCTTTCTGTGTTGGAAGGAAGCATTCTAGCTTATCAGTGGGAGTGATAAGCACAAGGTAGCCTATCTACCATAAGATCAAGGTACAGAGTCTTAGTTTTAGCACTTGAATTTTCTTATTTGTGCTCAGCACTTGTTCAGAACTTGTTGTTAGCACTAAATAACCTACAAATTACTAAAGCACTCAACCTTGCTCTTTACCTAGAGGAAAACAGTTTTCGTACTTACTTTCCTCGCTTGCTTAGAGAAAAACAGCTCTTATACTCACTTTCCTCACTTGTCTAGAGGAAAGTAGTTTTTTATTCAGGCATGTCCAAGGGTCAGCTCCCAGTGTTCTCTCCTGTCTATCTGATGAATCTGAGCATCTTGAGGCAATGTAGCAATTGCCTCATGTACACAGACAACCCTCTCTTCCTACCACCCAACACCACAACCTGTGAGAGATGCACTTATCTAGCCAAATTGGAGGTAAAGCTGTCTCCAACCAAGACTGCACTTAACAGTCAAAAGGAGAAGGTAAACACTTGCCCCACACCACACTCATCACATAGTCCCACTAAACCTACACCACCAAAATCCACACATAGAAACACAAAAACATTCGCAGAGGCTCTCAATAATGATCTGCTCAAGCAACAAAGACCTCCAAAGCAGAAACGCAAGCAACCTCCACCCCCCAACACAACCCAAAAGACACATAGCCCCCAGACTCAGTGTGCCAATAAACCACAGCCCATAAGGCAAACCAATGTACCCAACACACTAGTCATAGGTGACTCTATAGTCAAGCACACTGATGTCCCACTCACCATGCTAAACAAGGAGAAGGTTACTGTCAGCTGCCTGTTGGGTGCCAGGATCTGCCACATAACCCACACACTCAGGTCACTCCACAACATGTACAAATATGACTATGTCATTGTCCATATTGGTGTGAACAAACTTCGATGTACCTCCCTGGACTACATGAAAAGAGACATGGAACAGCTCTCATATCTTGTAGCCCAGGCAGGTATGACCCTAGCCCTGAGTAGCATCCTGCCATTGCCCAGAATAATACTGCAGTACAAGAACAAAGTGATTGACTTCAACAATTGGCTAAGCTTCTGGTCTCACTATATGGGGATCCAGTATCTCTCTGCCTGGGACGACATGGTTGCCAGACCACGATACTTTGCCAGAGATGGCCTGCACATGTCGTCCCTGGAATTCCGGATACTGGCTAAGGCTCTTGCTGCCCCTATAGTGCCTTTTTTAGGCAAGGTTTAAATGACAAAGTCACCACTGTAACAGGAACAGGCAAGCAAAAATCGAGGGTACTGCTACTCAATACTAGAAGTCTAAATCTCAAAATGCACTCACTCAAGGCACTGCTTAAAATGGAGAACATCGATATCTGCGCAATTACTGAGACCTGGTTCAAGGCTCTAGAGAGCATCCCTGCATTACCAGGCTATAACTCATACCACATTTTTCGGCCATCTAACTTGGACCAGAACACCAAAGGCGGGGGGGTTTCAATACTCATTAAGGATATCTACACCTCCAGGCTAGTTGCGCAGTAGAATGCATCCAAGGTTATCCAAGTGCAACTAACTCTGGGCAAAACTGCAATCCAAATTGTAGCTTTCTACAGATCCCCCACCATGCCCCAGGATTCCCACTCCTCTTTTCTTGATAAACTGGAAAATATTAGGGTTCAACCAAACACCCTAATAATTATGGGCGATTTCAACTACCCCACCATTAACTGGGAAAACTACTCATGTGCCAACTCCTTCACTCAACGCTTTTTGGAATTCATAAATTCCAATGCCCTGGATCAACTTATCCACACCCCCACCAGGGGCAACAATATCCTAGACCTAGTCATTACTAGGCTTGCCAAACTTTCATGTCAAAAATTCTGGACATGTACATGAAAGCAAAATGCAGTACCCCCCCCCCCCCACACATGCACCCCCACACACACATGCACCCCCACACACACACACACACACACACACACACACACACAGCCATTCCATTGTCCCATTACTTGGCTATCTCTCCATTCTCCCTAGTTGCCATAAATACTGTTCAAAACTCTGTGTGCATATTGTTTTCGGCTTTACTTCTACAATGATTACAGACACTTGGATTTAATGTAAAACTTTTATTTCGAATTTTACAGCACAAACACTAATAGCCATTCGCTAAACAAGCAATACAGTCTCTCCCAAACATACATAGCTTTAATACTTCTTTGCCTTTAAAACTCACATTCACTGAAACAACACTGAAACCTACATTCAAAGAAAATGCATCTGGCCAGTGGTGGATTAAGTTTACCTTTGGGTTTTTTTCAAATCATAGGCCCCTTGCACACATTTCTAAAGCCAAGCAAAAGTTCTTTGATTTACCTTCCTGATTGTATTAAATTTTAATACATAATAACAGCTAGCAGACATGGATTAGCAGCCATCACAACTTTAAGACTGGTACACTCATGCTCATGTAGAATCTCTAATGAAACAAAATTGGCATATTACTGGTATACTTAAATAGCATATATTGCCAGGCTGTGGCAACACAATCCTCTAAAATGTTGGATATGTTAACCGTATGAAAATGGCCATATGTTAGATCCCTTAAACCAATTCACACTAAAATCCAGAGAGTTCTAAAAGGGTACTTGAGTACAAAACACCCACATACATACTGTCCCAGATGACTATGCATGCCCCTTTAGAGAGGGTACATCAGATGAGATGTGACAGTGAAGCCTTCACATAAATAAGATAGCAATATTCCTCTTTGACAGACACTGCTGCTCAACAAGCCTCATCAGTAATTAGGCAGAAGTAATGCTATAGGTGCTCTTTTCATATACCAACTACCTCTCAAAAATGGTAGATACATTTCTGTACACTTCTGATTTCTAATTGATAAGTGAATTAAAAACATATGGCTAACGTTCAACTTGCAGCTTTTAGACACACACACACACACACACACACACACACACACACACACACACACACACACACACACACACACACAAACACATTGCCCTCAACAAGCCTTATTATTTTTGACAGTGATGATGTGATGACAGTAACAGCACCACTTGTTAGACTGTGTGTTAAATTTATAGTTGTAAATATTTTGCCAGTAAGCATTGAAACAAAACACATAAACCAAATGACAAAACTGCCCAATTCAGAACATTTCCACTATAAATGGCCACTCATACTTATGTCATTAAAATCCACCAATATCAGTCAATATGCACAATTTCTGCAGAGTGCAGAAGTAAAACATCTAAATTCCACATTAAATAGATCTGCAACTAATGAAAAGTTGCAACTAGCAAACAATTTTATATTTCAGTGTTTCATCTACAGATCAATGCATGCTGCCCTTGAAGAATTGATTGCCTATGTTACGTTAAAAAATGGTAAGCTGGTAATATTGCAATAGGAAATGGATGGCAAACTGAAAACAGGTGCATAGTTACTACTAGGCATCATAGGAGGACATACTCAGGACTGCAGCACCCAGGCTGCCCCATTAAAAATTAAATACAGCACAGTATGAGCTGAGGAAGAAAAAAAAAAAAAAAAACAGAACTTACATGTGCCACAGTGTTGCCGTCCGTGACCTATCCACCCCCTGCTATGGAAATGCACAATTTGCAAGGCAGATATAGTAGGCACATACTGAATAAACAGCAACAAAAGCATCGATGTGCACAGATGACTGGCAAATACAATTAAACGATTGCACGGCAAATGCAAAATCTTCAGCCAAGGCTACTGCAGGACCCCCGATCAGGCAGCTGCCTCACCTGGAAGCTGCACTCCATCCCAGACTAGAAATGGAGCAGTCAGTCTCAAATGAATGCATAGATGCAGAAACTTCTTTATTGGAAAGAGACAATTTACATGCAATTTCAATATCTGAAAAATAAGCAACACCCACCCCAAGTCATTGTTCCTTAATTCAACCTCCAGCGATCTCAGAAAGACAGTCAAAGGTGATGCACTGCATAAGAATGCACTCAGCAGAGAAAGGGGTTTGGCCAACGAAACCCATTAAAAGCTGGGACCACTGGGGTCTGCTTAACTTGTGTTGAGATGCTCAGCAGTACAATCGAAGCGACATAGATACCATGGATTCCAACCAACAACACCGATCTCAGCAGCCATCGTGGAGGAAATGGTGAGCGAATCCCACACACAGTTACTAGAGAAAAGTCAGAGCAAACACCAACAGGACTTGTGCTTTGCCTGGGGCTTTTCAGCAAAGAGTCCATCGTCTTTATAATTCAAATTCCACACGCACGGAAGACAGTGAGTACTAACAGATGTAAACAGTCACAAAGACACTGTTTTCGTCATCTGTACCCAGTCACAAAGGGCGTTCTTAAAGAAGAACACCCCTAAAAAAAAAAATGTAATTTTTTAAAACTAAATGAAAATGTGCACAGTGCACCATTTTTTCCAGACAACACAGGCATTTTCCGTTCTTCCGGACAGTGTCCATTAATTCTGGACAGTCTGGAAGAATTCTGGACGGTTGGCAACCCTAGTCATTACCAACATGAGTAACCGGTGTTCCACACCTGAAATCAACACCTCGTTGGTCAGATCCGACCATAAGCTAATCACCCTAGATATCCGCATCCTGCCCCTACCCACCATTAAGGAAACCATGGTAAAACATTTCTCCAAAGCCAACTTCATGCTTCTTAAGACAGAAGTGGTGAACGTTATGACACCCATGCAGATGGACAATACAGTCACGACTGCTGAATCCTACACAAATGCACTCTATAAGCACTTACACAAGTACATGGATCGTGCTATCTCAAACAGAACCAAGACGCTATCCTCCAAAAAAAGGAAGCCAATCTGGTGGTCCCCTGCCATAAACAAACACTACAACAGAAGGAAGAAACTGTTACAAAAGAGAGTAAAATCCCATGAGTGGAGGAGCTGCCTGGTCAGCCTCAGTAAGAAGCTGAGATCCTTTATAAGATCCTCCAAAGCTAGCTACAAAAACAAAATTGCCACTGATTCTAAGGGCAACCACAAAGCATTCTATAGCTATGTCAAGAATCTCAATGGCTACACCCAGATCTGCTCTGAGTTACAGCACAACGGCACGAAAATTACAGAACCAACTGATATTGCCAACATCCTGGCAGACAGGTTCAGTGCTAACTTTACCCCCCTCTCAGCCCCTAAAGGGCCCATATCTATACAGGAAGAATGCAGAGTCCCTGTAATCACATCTATGCAGGTAAAAGCTGCACTCTCTAAAACCAAAAACACAGCATCCATGGGACCGGACAACATCCCAGGCTGCGTTTTACACAAACTTCAGAACGAACTGGCTCCCCACCTAAGCACCATGTTCAATCATAGTCTCACATCAGGCTTTGTGCCCACTGAATGGTGCACAGCAACAGTTATCCCACTTCACAAAGAGGGAGCCACCACTGATCCTGGGAACTATTGACCTATTAGCCTGACAAGCCTGGTCTGCAAGGCCATGGAACATATCATCATGGAACTCATAAACAAAGACATTGGTAGCCTCCAAACTCTGGACCCCACCCAGTTTGGGTTTGTGAAAGGCGGATCATGCCTTCTGAACCTGACTGACTTCTTTGAGGCAGTCACCAAAGCTGTAGATGAGGGTAAGGTGGCTCACACAGCCTATCTTGACCTTGCCAAGGCTTTCAACACCATCTCCCATTCTGGAATTATAGCTAAACTCACTAAACTAGGTATAAATCCCTACGTCACAAGATGGGTTTCCAACTGGCTCACTGACAGAACCCACACTGTAAAAGCTGCAGACTCCAAATCTGACTTCAAACCAGTGACAAGTGGAGTACCACAACGTTCAGTCCTGGGACCTCTCCTGTTTGGTATCTACTTCTCTGAAGTACAGGCTAACACAGAAGCCCTCTGTCTAATGAAGTTCATAGATGACTGCAAACTAGGAGTCATAGTTGAGTCCCCAAATGATGTGGACATCCTACAGAAGGGCCTCACTGAGACAGATGCCTGGTGTCAGAGGCATGGCCTCAAGCTCAATGCCAAAAAGTACATTGTCATCCCTTTTGGTAAAAACTCTGTACTCATGAACTACCACATAAACAGCAGTCTACTTAATGCCGAATGTGTAATAAGAGACCTGAAAATCATATTGCTACAATAGTCAGGAAATCCTTCTATGTGGCATACCTCATCACAAAAGGGTTTTCATCCAGGAAAAAAGAGGTCATTGTTCCCCTCTACTCGGCACTCATTAGACCCATTATAGAGTACAATGCCCCTTTTGGAATGTACCTCACAAGATATCTGCAGCAGCCAGAAAGGCCATAGAAGTAACTCACAAAGAGGATTACTGGCCTCAAACAGATTCCCTACACTGACCATCTCAAAAAACTCCAGCTTTACTCGGCAGCACATCGCCTACTCCGAGCAGATCTCTGCCTAACATATAAAGCTATGTTAAACCCAGAGCATGCTACACCTTAAGAAATCCCAATCCCTCCAGGCTACACGCTCTAGGGACCTAAACCTTGTCACCACAATAAACAGGACATGCTGGAGGGATAAATTCCTGTCCCAGAGACTTCCCATACTCTGAAACAAGCTACCCATCTATGTCAAACAACGTTCCTCATTAGCACTCTTCAAGAAAAATCTTGATGAGTGGTTGGGAAATAGGAAATACTCCCCGGGGATCACTTCTGTGGCTCTGCTTGACAGGGGCACAGGAAATTAACTTTCTTGGGTGGCATAAGCCAGGGAACCTTGTTGGCTAAACTTACTTAGGCCCTTGGGCCGATAGCCTAGTAGCTACCTATGAACCCAAGAACCAAGCCAACATGGGAATGGAGAAAGGAGATCCTGCAGATAGGGATGACTGCAATTGGGGGTACAGAGAATAGGCAAGAGGGGCTGGAATTTACTGTAGAAAACTGGCAAATGAACCAAGGTATTGGGAGTAAATAATTAGAGAGGGAAAGGTAATAAAATGGGAAGAGGTCAAGAATTCATTTGGACTGCAGGCTAGAGATTGCCTTCCTTATCAAGGATTGATATCAGAGATTGCCTTCCTTATCAAGGATTGATATCAGAGATTGCCTTCCTTATCAAGGATTGATATCAGAGATTGCCTTCCTTATCAAGGATTGATATCAGAGATTGCCTTCCTTATCAAGGATTATCAGAGATTGCCTTCCTTATCAAGGATTGATATCAGAGATTGCCTTCCTTATCAAGGATTATCAGAGATTGCCTTCCTTATCAATGATTGATATCAGAGTATAGGCAAAGAGAAGGAATAGGGGAATAATGAGTAAAAGACCTGCACTGGCAGAGTTTTAGAAAAATCTAGAACAGAATCAGCTGTTAAAAAAGGGATAATTAGTATGACTTATAAATCAGAGGAGGTTAGAAAGGACTGGAAAGAGAGAGACTAAATAAGCAATTCACAGAGAAACAACGGGAGGATATATGTAAGTCTTGCAAATACGCAACAAATTCTAGCAGATTTAGGATATTTGTCTGGAAGTGTTTGAACAGATATTTTTATACCCCAAGCGGACTCCGTAGAATTTTTCCTCAGGTGGATTGCAAATGTTGGAGGTGTGATGGGGAAGGAAGAGGTAATCAAGAACATATTTTTTGGGAGTGTGATGAGTTGGCAGACTTTAAAATTACCTGCAGAGTATTCTGTAAGAAATACTGGGTGAACAAATAGGTCATAAAGAATTGGAATTGCCTATGCTTAGTAAGGCCTTTCTGAGTGTAATTCTGGTGGCTACCAAAAAAGTAGTTATTAGAAAATGTAAATCAAAGGCTAAACCAGCCGTACTAGAGGTAGTGAATATAGTAACAGAAATAAAAGAGCTGGAAGTGGGATCTTTAGAAAAAAGGGTAGGAGCAAATTACATAGAAAAATGGGAATTGTGGAAACTATGCATGCAAAATAATGTTTTGGAGGAGGAACGGAGTTTAAGAGAAGGCAGGGACCGAATGTGCTATGTAATGTTTGACTGACAATGACTATATTGAAAATTATATGTGATGTATAATGTCTGGAAGTGAAAATATGTCAATATGGTTTGTTTTCATTTGTCTAGATATTTGTCTGTGTCATAAGTGATAATTCAATAAAGATATTTCCTGTTTATAATATATATTAGTGGTGCACAGACAGCTAGAAGGCCAGTGAACAGTCATTGAAGGAACTAGCTGCAAGGGAACCACATATGATGCTGAGGAATGTGCAATACACTGTGGCACTAACAAATAGGTGAGGTGGTATGTAGTCCACAGCTATAGCCAGAAGAAAAACAACAAATATTAAAACTGCTGTATGTAATGCTACACCAAGGCTATGCAGTACAGTGCATTAACTGCCCATGCCATGCACCAGACATTACATAATCCATCTATCACAGAGATGTGGCAGGACACTGCTGTCATCATTTGCACAGCTGAAGTGGGGCACAGTGAGAAGATGCAGCAATGTCTATAAAGGTGGAGTGGGAAGAACTAGGGGATGTGAAGGAGTTAGTATTTTACATGGCTGATTGGATGTGGAGAGCTGGGTAGACTGTCAAGTGAGGGATGGAGCTGCCTAATGGGGGCAGGTGGCCAAACGTGGTTGTTTGCTAGTACTGGTAAAGGAGGCAGCTTAAGTAAATGGCAGTGCATTGTATAACCATGGATCTCATAGAGGTTGTAGCACCTCAGAGGGAAATTATGTAGACTGCAACCAGTCTGTGCCATGGGATTAGCTTTTCCATAGAAAGGCATTACTAGCAATACCTGCAAGCAAGTACACTGTGGAAATGCAGCACCATGGCTGCCTCATCATGTATGTGGATGACTGCCACAGAGGCTACATTACAAAGATGGCCCCATTGTGCCACTGCATGCTTTTCACCAGTGGTTGCTGTTGATAAGCTGGCATTCCATCATCTTAAGAAACTTATCTGTGGGATATACCCACAGTGTAGGCACAGGAATAATAGTCACAGTAGGTAGATCTCAAAAGTGGTCATCTAACAACCTCAGCAAGTGGTTGTGCTCCTTCACCCCATGACCTATAGCTGTATGCAGGTTTTAAATGGCCACAAGTTATGTATGGCATGCAGTACACTAATCTCTGCTATGGCATTGGTGATATCAGTCAGTGCCTAGATCATGGACCTGCACATCCACTAATTTATGACCAGGTTGACACCTATATTAGGCATTGATCAGGAGTCATGGTGCCAATGTCCATGCATGCATCCCCTAGTGTTCCACACACTCTGAGATGGTGCTTCTCTCTAGTGTTTTTGTCTGCATCAGCATGTGATGACTGTGCCCCATGTGACAGGCTGTCTAGAATGACCTGTCCCTCTGTACACAGTTGAAAATGAGGAGCAGGTTCTGGCACCAACACAGCTGTATCTCTGTATATAGGCAGTAGGGTGCCCTCCACTGTAAACAGTGCTGACAGTGTTACTGTGCTATCCAACTGTGTCATGTGTAGGCCATCATCACTGTCAGACAACAGTGATACACTGACACTGAGCATGTTCATATCTATGGCTGACTCTATGACCACTTTACCTGTGAAGTAATACAAACAACCATGTGTACAACTGCAGATATATGCTACTAGAGCAGTTCTGGTAAATGAGTATCTGTAGAAAGAACAAATATGTAACTTGTGCTGTATACTGCAACTTTTACATAGCAGACATTCCTGTGGGTGGGATATGGTGATGTATACCATAAGCAACTTCATGAGAGTTGTTCATACATTACCAGTGAACCAAGATAATTTCAACCTGGTGCTTCCCTGACAGAGACATGCATTGTTGTCACCAGTCCAGCTCCCACATCCAGATTGCCACCAAGTATCAAAATCCTCTCACTGTCTCCATTCAGGGTCACCAGGAACTCTTCTGTGTTAGTGAACGTGGCTGGTGATGGTTGACTTCCACCTGTGGTCATTCTTTCTTTCCCATGTAATAGTGAAGGTCGTTGGTGATGGTCGATTTCCACCTGTGGTCATTCTCTCCCATGAAATAGCTTGAGATTTTGTGCAGGCATAAAGTATCATTTGGATGACCTTGCAGTTTGCAGATGTGCTGTGGCCAACAACAGCTTTCAAATCATAGGAAGTTACTAGGCTATTGGTGCTGAGGCCCTTACAAGCCTAGCCAAGAATTTAGCCCTTGTTCTGACAAGTCAGCACCCAATGTCCCTGTCCAGCAGGGACACAGGTGGAATCCCAGGGGTGTATTTTCTGTGCTCCATCCAGTTATCCAGGTTGCGTTTAAAAAGGGTTAATGAGGTACTCTGCTCGACATGGAGAGGGAGTCTATTCCACAAAAGGGGGAATCTCTGGGACACAAATCTGTCCTGCCAACAAGTCCTATTGATGTCACAGACCAGGTTGAGGTCATGTATGCGGGTTACTTGAGTGGAGCTTGACTTGCAGATATGCAGCAGTCCCACCAAGGCAGGGTCTGAGATTACTTTGTATGCCAGATACAGGTCACCTCTGAGGAGTCGGTATGAGACTGAGTAGAGGGACAGGGCCTTTAGCCTATTTGTATAGGGTAGATTTTTGAGGCCCTGGATTTTCTTGGTGAGCAACCTCTGTGGTCTCTCCAGGTGCTGCATGTGCTTTGTGAGGTACATGCTGAAAGGGGCGTTGTACTCAATAATGGGTCTTATAAGGGAAGAATACATGGGAAGTTATGAACTCCTTGTCCCTGGATGAGATACCCTTACTAATGAAATGGGCCATGTAGAGAGCTTTCCGTACAATGGAGGCAATATGGTGGTCAAAGGTCAGTTTGCTATCAACCTGGGTGCCCAAGTCCCTCACAACTGATTGCGTGCTTAGGAGATCATTATTAATGTGATAATTTGTGGGGATGTCACTCTCCCCAAAGGGTATGATGATGCATTTTTTGGCATTCAATTTGAGGCCATGTTTCTGGCACCAGTCATTTGTTTGGGTGAGACCCTCTTGGTGGATGTCCACATCACTAGGGGAATTAATGACAGCACCCAGCTTGCAGTCATCTGCAAACTTGGTCAGCCATAGCCCACTGGTTTTGGCCTGCACCTCAGAAAAGTATATCCCAAACAACAGAGGCCCCAAGACCAATCCCTGGGGTATGCTGCTCGTTACAGGTCTACTGCTTAAGGTGACTTCCCCTATTTTGACTAGGTGGGTTCTATCAGTGAGCCAGTTTGCTACCCATCTGGTAACATATGAATTGATGCCTAGCTGAGAGAGTTTATCTATTATACCAGAGTGGGGAATAGTATTGAAGGCTTTGACCAGGTCAAGGTATATGTGTGCATGGTCTTCCCCTCGTCCATGGCTTTGGTGACTGTCTCAAAAAATTTGACCAAAATTAACAGGCATGATCTCCCCTTGATAAAACCAATCTGTGTGGGATTGAGTGTTTGAAGGCTACCAATGTCCTTGTTAATGAGGTCCACGATAATCCGCTCCATGGCCTTGCAGATCAGTCTGGTTAGGCTGATGAGTCTATAATTTCCTGGATCAGTGAACATTCCACCTTTGTGCAAAGGGATGACAGTGGCTGTCCTCCACTCAACTGTGATGAAGCCGGTACTCAGGCTTTGGTTGAATAGGGTGCCTAATGATGCTGCAGGTTCCTGTCTGAGTTCATGTAGGATGCAGCCTGGGATGTTATTGGGTCCCATGGAGGCTGTATTTTTTGCCTTTGAGAGGGCAGTGATGACTTGCTCCCTATAGATAAGGGGGGGACAGGTGCTGGGGATGTCCTGATTTACTGATGGGGGACAGAGGGGTGAAGTTTTCACTGAACCTGTCTGCCAGCAGGTTGACTATATCTACGGCATCTGTGTATGTGGTGCCCTTGACCACCAGTTCTGACCAGATCTGAGTGCTTCCTTTGAGATTGCAGACATATGTGAAGAAGGCCTTATATGATTGCCTTTAGTAGATGTGACCAGTTTGGACTTGAAGTTTGCTTTGGAGGATTTCACTAGTGCTATTATTTGCCATCATGAGATCCTGCAACACATTTGCAGAAGGCCAATAGCCTTCTTTTTGTTGAAAATGCACCTGCTATGTACAGGCAGAGCCTGCAATAACACCTCTATCTACACCTCTACCCTCCTTCCTATCCACAATGTGTGTGTGTGTGTGTGTATACGCATGCAAAAAGGTTTATTGACTTCCATGATTATTTAATGTTTTGCCAAGTCTATTCTGTTAACTGTATTATTAGCAACAATTAGAATGCAGTTTTCATTCTATTTGTATTCCTCTTCTTTACACCTTCTTTGTAGTTATCCTTTCTCTTACATACATTTTTTTCTCTCTCTCTCCATTTGTTTTTTCTATTATAAGCAGCAGCAAAAAACCTACAACCGGCAAGGCCTGTCAGCCTCACAGAGGTTCACCACCTCCACCACCAGCTGAAGCACTCAGCACATCTAGGTCCCAGCTTTTCACAGTCGCCTCCACACCTCCTGCCCTTCTGTATCACCTGCATCCGATAGCCCTGCACTGAAGGCTGGTACAGTGGCACCCTGTTGGTAGTTGGCACCTTTGTCAGGCATTGCAGGGGATATCACTGACAAGAGGTTGGAAGCTTGCATCAGCCAGATGGAGACCATACTCCAGCAACTCGTTCAGTCGCATCCCTGCCCAGCACCGGCTCCACCTTCTGAGCCAGGACCCAATGCTGGCGAGTAATCTCCCACTGTGTCTCAGCTGACAGACTGCATCTGTAAATATCCAGTCCTATTACACAACTTGCGACTCTCCACCCTGTTGTGTTCATACCCACCACTATTGGTTTAACAGCATTAGCCTCATCAATGTCTTCCTTCTGTTTGTCTGATGTCTCATTCAGTGTTATGCTCACCCTCTCTCATTGTGCTACCCTGCACAGTTAGTCTTCTCTGTTTTTCCCCCGATATCCAAGCTTACTTAATCTTCATTCCCTTCCTTCCCTAACTTTTCTTTCTCTTAAAAAAAAAAAAAATTGGCCCCTGTCCCACAAAAAAGTTTATTGTTCCTACCCCACCTCTATCCTGCTCATTTCTTATCTGCTGTCCTTCTGTTCTGCCCTCTGCTTCCTCCTCCTTTTCATCTCTGTCCTGTACTCCCACTTCTAACCTTTAATCTAGTCAAAAAGTAGATAAACCCACCACACACATGGCCAAAAAGGACTTATAAAAAAAGTCATTTTTTTTTGGTCGGACAGTGCACTACAGGTCACATAGCGCACCATTGATGCTCTTATGTAACCAATAAGAAATTACACTTCTTGTAGAGCAAAAATGAAGTCCAATTATATGTCATGCACTACAAATATTGTCATCAGCTGTGCAAATGAGCTGAGCACCTCTGCACGGCACTTGTCAGTTATGAAGTGGAGCAAAGGTTATGCCTTCATTCTGACTGCTGTAGTGCTTCACCTTATTAATGACCTGCTATGTTGACTGTCTGGCACAGAGTGGGGCATTCCATTCCCCTCACAGTTATATTTTTTTTTTAGTTTTTCTTTCTGCCTCTGTTCTGTGTTTCCATGACCCCTTCAGTATGACTTAGTTATAGCTCATTTAGTTAATGCTGTTTAAGCAACTCTCACTAGAGAAAGTCAGTTCACTTGTGGCCTGTCTTTTGATTTATGCCTTCATTTTGTTGTTGTTTAACATTGCTGTGATATGTGTTTCCCGGACCCCCGCCCCACCCTTTCAGAATGACTCTAGCAATAGCTTACCTAGGTAATAATGTTGTGTTTACAAGAATATTAATGAACAGGGTAATGGGTTCAAATTCCTTCTGGGTTGATATTTTATTTTTCATTCTATTTACCACTGTAGTGCAGGCAGAGGCATACTAATGTGGGGGCAGAGGGTGTGGTCCACTTCAGTTGTAAACAGTAAGGAGGTGTAGCACTGCCCATTAAAAGCTTTTTGCATTTTAAATAAGAAAAGCTTAAACTAAACCCAGAGCCAGGTCCTTGAAGGGTGTTCTTTGTTAAAAATGCCCTCTGTCTGTGCATTCCTGCGTGTGCCAACTCACGCAACTGTTGTATACTCCTTTACATGTTGCGTATGGAATTTAAATACAAGACGTGTGTGTGTGTGTGTGTGTGTGTGTGTGTGTGTGTGTGTTAGCATACCTCTCAAATCTGGACAAAAGCTCAAAAGTAGGGACAGATTTTAAATATTTCTCTTACAAACTTAGAAAGTTGCTAGAACAACAGGATTTGTGTTAACATACATTTCTGAACAATATGAAGTCAGAAACTCAAATGTATGCTATTATTTAGAAATTTCAGTCCCCAGTGATTTACAAGAAAACCACACATTTTATGAGGAACAGACAAAAATAGGCTGCAATAATCTGGACATTTTTTGTGAAAATCAGGACAGTTGAGAGTTATGCAGGTTAGTAAATTTTCATTAGTTTAAACCCTGTACATTGGTTACAGGAAACAAGAGCCTGAAACCTCTACACCAACTACCAAATTAAGTGTGTTTTGTTGCATTTTCAATTAACTGAGTTTCAGTGCATTTTGAATTGTATGCTTCAGTGCATTTTCAAGGAATTGTGAGCTTCAAGGGAAGAGAGGTTTATTGCTTCTCAAGATAAGTCTGTTTTCAGTGTGCATCTGTTTTGTTTAGCAAATGGTCATAGCATAATAGGTAGCATACTTGCTTTTGATGCAGAAGGCTGTGGGTTCTACTCCCGCAGCATATTGATGGCTTGCTGATACTGTGTTGTACTTTGAGGGACAGAGGGTAGGGTTGCTGCAGTCCTGAGTGTGTCCTCTTTTGGATGAGGTCCCTAGTAACTGTGAACCTGTTGTCAGTTTGACATCCATTCCCTATTGTAATATGATCAGATTGCCAATTTTTATTTATTTATTTATTTTTTGCTGTAACATAGCCAATTTATCCTTCAAGGGCAGCAGGCACTGAATTTATAGATGAAACACTGAAATATAAAGTTGTGTACTAGCAGCAACCTCTTCATTAGTTACAGATCACTTTAATGTGGAATTATTCAGATGACTTTTACTTCTGCACAGATTGTGTATATTGAGTGGTATTGGTGGAGTATAATGACAGAAGTTTGAATGGCCTTTTATTGTTGCAATAGTCTGAAATTGGCAGTTGTGTCATTATTGGGTCATACATTTTGTTTCATTACTTACTGGAAAAATGTTCAAAACTACAACATTTAAAATGTACTCTAATACAATCAGGAAGGTGAATCAAAGAACACATGCATGTATACGTGGTCCTGAAAATGTGTGCAATGGTTTGAAAACAGCCCAGAGGTAAACTTTATCTGCCACTGACCAGATGCATTTTCTTTGAATGTGGGATTCAGTACCATTTTAATGAATGTGAGTTTCAAGGACAGAGAAGCTTACTGTTAATGCTAAGTCTATTTTCATTGTGACACTGTATTGTTTTGTTTAGCAAATGTCTATCGGTGTTTGTGATATAAAATTTGAAATAAAAGTTTTACATTAAATCCAAATATCTGTAATCATTGTAGAAGTAAAGAAAATGCTATGCACAGTGAGAGGTTTGAATAGTATTTATGGTAACTGTGGAGAAACAGCTATGTAACAGGACACTGATGGGCTGGGGGGGGTGCTGTGTGCATGTATGTGTGTGTGAAGACCCATTCCATTTCCCTGCCATGGGCCTCATTTGCTTATGATCTGGCTCTGAAGTAAATGCTTTGTTTCTTCCTCTTTCACGTGTCTGTGTCTCCTCACATGAAAACATGATAAGGGATTGGAGAAAAATCCGGAAGAAACTATAGACAAGACAGGAGAGAACTGTGGTTATTTTTAAAATTAACAGCACCCTTTGAGTTTTACGGTAGTACAATGCAGTAGAGAGTTTTGCAATATAAAAGTTTGTTTGTTGTTGTTTTCTTAATTGAACCTGGTGATCTGGATTAAACACACCAAAAGAATCATCCAGGGCATTGTGGACTACTAGACTAAAGGTAAGCATTCTTTTATGTGAATATAACCAGATTTTCTTTCTTATTTTTGGAGAGTGAATGGTGACTAGGGTAGTGTGTGTGTGTGTGTGTGTGTGTGTGTGTGTGTGTGTGTGTGTGTTTGTATTTGTTTAAATATTTTGAAACTGGATATTTATGTTGTTTTTTTTTCATTGTACTCTTTTGCCCCCTTTTGTTTTGGTGGGGTGTGGGGGTAGCTAGCTGGACTGTGGGTTAAAGTAACTTGCCCTTTCATTTGCTCATCTTAAATTCTGCCATTAAAGCTGGCAAGTGAATATTTGTGTTAACAAACTGGAATATTTTTATCCTTTTTATTGAGGGGAGAGGTGTCCAGCTCTGTTGGGGATGAATATAAATTGTCCATTTCACCCTTAAGGTGTATTTATGTGGATAAATATGAATATTTATGGGTTTTTTTTGGGGGGGTGGCTAGCTGTGCTTTGTAAATTTATACTCCATTTGCTCAGCTTAAATTCTGGTATAAAGGGCTGGCTAGTGTGCAATTGTGCAAAATAAATTGGAATATTTATGCTTTTTTTCTTGAGGGGGTGGCTAGTTTAAAGTCGGGCATTAACGGCTAGTGTGCATTTGTATGAAATAAATTGGAATATTGTATGAAACACATTTGAAACTACCCCCAATTTTACAGAATGCTCTTGTATTTTTTTAATATGTCTGGTCTATAGGTTACTGTCATATTGTTTGCTCAGCTTATACTATGCTTTTACATTAAATATGCTGCAAACTTTACTCTCTCTCTCTTGGTGCTGTATTTGTAAAACAAAGTTGAAACTGTTTCTGATTTTGCAGAATGTCCCAAAGTTTGCTGCATCTTGATCTGTTCCTAATAGAGTTTGGGGTCAATTGTTCACATACGTTACAAAATTCAGAACTACGGGGTTAGCTCTTAGGGGTGTGTTGTCAATGTTGCACTCAACCTTCCAAAGGAGATAATAATGCATTAAATTTACAAAGGAGATGATGATGCATTTTTGACATTTAGCTTTAGTCCATGATTCTGGCACTAGTTGTTTGTTTGAGGCTGGCTGAGTCTTTTTGGGGGTTGATCACTGCTCCAAGCTTGCTCCTTGTTGGGATCCTATTAGAACATTGCCTTACCATAATACTGAACTGCATATGATCCATATCCAGATCACAGTAAATCCAAAAAAGTAAAAGCATTGCTGAAAGTGTAAAACACTGAAACGCAGCTCTGAATGTGCCACTGGCATTTACCATTTTCCCCACTGTAATACGATCTCAGAGTTGGTATATATAATTTACAGGGGGTTGCAGGGGGTGCAGCACCCCTGCAAAAATGTTATGAAATCTGTAATTTTGTTTAAAATTTCTCTTTTTTATTTGCATTGTTTTAGAGATTTTGACTGGTGTCAACGGCGCATGCGCAGTTGCTCTTCAGTGTTTTACACTTTTGGCAGTTTACTTTTGTTTTTGTGGATTTACAGTGTTTCTGTCTCAATCATATGCAGTTTGGTATTATGATAAGTCAACGTTCTGATAGGGATCCCCTTACTGGCCATTATTTTCATTATTTTGTTTCATTTCATGATTATTACTGAAAACAATTGTAATAGAGGAGGTGTTGGGAAAAATATAAATGCAGGGGCAGAGCTGTTGTTAAAAAAAAACAGAATGTCTGCTTCAGGTCTGAAATGTGCTGGTAAGATGCAAAAGTGACAGGTGTAGTGTAATATCTCCTCTATCCTGTTTCACATGTTGTCTTTGTTCGGGTACTTCAGATTGACATCTGTGTATGCATTAAACCATCAAATCCAGTTTGTGCTGTTTTTGTTGCTTTACACCTCTACACTGAACCCTTATCAATTATAGCATTACTTTGGTCTATAAGACATTTATTCTGCATATATATATATATATATATATATATATATATATATATGTGTGTGTGTGTGTGTGTGTGTGTGTGTATATATATATATATATATATATATATATTTTTTTTTTTTTATTTTACATTTGTTGACCAGGATAGTCCGACTGGATGCATGTCCATTTTCAGTGGAGGCCCGGGGAGAAAAGCTCCAAGGGTAAGCAGATACAGCATTACATAATACCAGCATTACATACTACAAACAGACTATTTACAGATATTACATAAGTAAGCAAGGTAAACAAGTTCCACAGGTTACAGTTAATCCTGACCGCAAGTCAGGATTAAATTAAATTACACAGTAAACTGGTTAACAGATTTTTACACATTCTAGAGAGAGTTAGCCAGGCTTGATACATTGACATAGCCAGTTAAGTGACAAATGTTGTTTGAGTCTAGTTTTAAATTGACCTAAGGTGGAAAGTAAGGTAATATCAGCTGGAAGAGAGTTCCAGGATCTACTTACAGAGTTTGCAAAGAGAGAATCACTGGCTGTGTTATTAATTTTTGCTGGTCTGAATTAGTAGTTTGTTAGAGGATCGAAGCGGTCTAGGATTGTTATAGGGGGTGATAATATTTTTAAGTGCAGGAGTACTGTCCGGATTATAGAGGATTTTGTAGGCCATAATCAGTTGGTTATACTGGATTAGGCTGGGTAGTTCAAGCCACCCAAGCTGATTTAGATTGATGCAATGATGTGTCCTAAAAGGCAGCCCAGTGGCAAACCTGGCAATGTGGTTGTAGCAAATTGAGGGTTTGTTAAGGACAGTCTTGTTTAAATTTGAGAGTAGAGGGGATGCATACAGAAGGGTTGAAAGAAGGTGAGGGCGTGCTATGGCAATTTTAGCTGGAGGGGTTAGGAAGGCTTTTATTCTGTAAAGTGACCCTAGTTTTTTATTGATGGTTTTGATAGTTTGTTTAACATGTAGGTCAAATTTTAGATTATTGTCTATGACGACACCTAATAGTTTTGTAGAGGGGTCAGGGGAGATTACTGTGCCATCATTTGATTTTATGGTAAAGGTGAAAGAGGTAGACCTACATGTTGGTGGAAATAACAGCATTTTAGTTTTTTTGGGATTTAGTATCAGACGATGTTCAGAAAGCCAGTTTTCTATTGTATTAAAGGTGGTCTGGGCAGCTGACCATAACTCTACTGGAGATGTGGCTGAGCAAATCAGAGTAGAGTCATCAGCATATTGGATACAGCTGACTTTTGGGATGACAGTATAAAGGTCGTTAATGAAGATGGAGAACAGCAAGGGCCCTAGTATAGAGCCTTGTGGTACTCCAAGGGTGTTAGGTAGAAGGTTAGAGAGTTTGTTCTGCCAGAGGACAGCCTGCTGTCGACAATTCAGGTAGGATTGAAACCAATGAAGGGCTCCAGTATCTAGACAGAATGTTTGCATGGTGTGGATTAAAAGTTGGTGATCAACCATATCGAATGCCTTGGAAAGATCCAAGAAGAGGGCTGAGAATATATAAGTATTGTTGCAATTATGGTTTATGGTGTTTATAAAGGCTAGGAGGGCTGAAGTGGTGCTGTGATGAGGACGGAAGCCATGCTGAGTGTCTGCCATAAGGTGATTCTGGATTAGGTGGTGCATGAGTTGTCTGAATACATTTTCTATAATCTTTGCAAGTGGAGAGAGTATAGCTATTGGCCTATAATTGGAGAATTCAGTAGAGTTGCCTCCTTTGTGAAGTGGGATTACATAGGATATTTTCCAGATGGTGGGAATTTTCGCTTCTACTATGGTTTGCTTGATTAGTATTGAGATGGGGTAAGCAATAGCATCAGCTGATTTTTGTAGGTACTTGGCAGGGAGTTGATCAGAGGAAAGTGTAGTGGGTTTTAATTTTTTGATCAAGGTATGGATAAGTGAAGTGGTGACTGATTGGAAGCTGAATGCGAGTAGGTTTCTAGGGGTGCTACTTTCAGGACCAGGGGAGCTAGGAGGTAGTTGGCTAGCTAGGGCTTGAATTGTCTCAGTAAAGAATTGGTTAAAACTATCAGAAACATCTTCAGGGGTTTTATCAATAGTAGCAGCAGGGATTGGGGTTGAAGTTTGTCCAGGATGTAGTAGACTATTTAAACCTGCCCAAAACTTCTGAGGGTTATTTTGATTTACTGTCTGTAAATTACAGTAGTATTGTTTTTTTGTCTTGTAAAATTGATTTTTTGATTTAGTTCCTGGATTGCCTGTATTTAATGTGATCTTGAGGGTCTTTAGAAGAACGCCATAAAGCCCATGCTTTGTTTCTAAGGGTAATTTTGAGTTTAGACTCTTTAGAAAGCCATGGCGCAATTTTTGCCTTGGTTCTCTTTGAATGAACAGGTGCATGCAAATCAAGGATCTCAAGGAATTTGTTGTTAAAGTATGCTATTGCTTCCTCTAAGGGGAGGTGTTTTAGAATAGACCAATTACACGAGTTTAGTTCTTGTTGGAATTTGGCAGGGTCAAAGTTTTTATTGTTTCTAACCTTTCTGAATAAGGGTTGTTGGGAATTAATGGTTTTGTGCTTAATTACATATGTGAGAAGGTGATCGCTTAGGCCATCAAGGAGGGTACCAGAGGTGTACAGTTGGGGGTGACTATTTATGAGTACCCAGTCAAGTATACTTTTTTTTTTGGTTGGGTTTACCTATCCTGGTTGGGGTGGATATAATTTGTGTAAATGCATGCAGGTTAATATGGGTGGTTGGGGATTCTGAGGAACAGGTGCCCCAGTCTATGTTAATGTCTCCAAGTAGCAGGGTTTCTTGAGGGTAGTGACATGATAGCCAGTGCAGGATATCTTCAAATGTAGATATATTGTTACCTGGGGGAATGTACATACAGATGATATTAAATCATTTATTTTTATTAAGTTTCAATTTGGTGGCAAGAATCTCTGAGTTATTAATCTGAGGTGGTTGTATTACATCTATGGTGACATTCAACTCAGATTTATAGAGTACAGCTACCCCACCCCCTTCCTCGAAGCACGATTCAGCCTGTGTATATTGTACCCAGGTGGTAACACTTCATTGTCTTTAGTGTTAGGTTTTAACCAGGTTTCAGATAAACAGAGAATCTCAGGGGAGTGGACATCCAGAAGCGCATGCAATTCATGTACCTTGTTATTAATGCTTCTAATATTGAGATGACAGACTAGGAGAGAGATAGCTGGCCTATTAATTGTAGGTTTGTAGCTTAGATTGCAAGCAGAGGGGGTATGTGTATCTGAAGTGAGTGGGTCAGGGTTGGGGTGAATATCACCACCAAGTATTAGGTTGAGTCAATACTTGGTGATGAACTTCAGGAATTTGTTTATTAGTTTATGGTAGTGTTTGGATCTAGAGCTAATGTGCCTGGGGTTGAGATGTTGATAGACTGAACAAGATGTTGGATAGGATCTGGTACTGTAAGTATGGTTGAAGGTGGAAGGATTTACAGCTGGTGTGATAGTATGACCTTTTGGGACCTGAAATCCCGTGAGAAACTGGTTTTCATACAAGGTAAGGAGGTATGGTGTGAACAAGAGGGGTAGTAAAGAGGAGTATATCATTATCTGTGATTCAGCTAGTGAGTTAAGGAACTGTTTTACCTGGTGATGCAACACCAGAAGATAGAGTGGTGAGATAAAGGTACTGGAAGGGGGATGGGAGAATGCCAGATGAAAGCTAATAGGTGCTATTAAAATGTAGGTAGAAGAATGGGGGTGGGTGGAATTATCCCAGATGAAAGCAGATAGGATCTAGAAAGTGGGGGAGTGGCTATAGTACTATAAATTTAAAGGTACTGGGGGCGGGAGGGAATTGGGGGCAGGGAGGGGAGGGAAGAGAGCCCGAGCGTAGCGGGGCTATTGCAGTTTACAAGGTTTCCTAAGGTGTCCTAAAGCTATAAGGTAAGTATTATAGCTCTTAATGTAAGAGTTAATTTACTTAAGTTACAGGGGAAGGAGGCAACCACTCAAGTAGAAAAAAAGAGCCATATGGCTGACCAATATGGTGACCTGCTTAATTACACAGCACTGTAAGTGAAAGCTTAACAAATGCTTTTTGTGTGTGCAACCTACTCTGTTTAAATGCTGAGAGAAACTGATTGCAGTCCTGTAGACAACAGTTTGTAGGGAACTGTAGAATTCAACTAGGAAAACAGAAAAGCAGAGATTCTAGGGTAAGCATGAAGGCAACAACAGGCAGTTATTTTATAATAATGCATTCAGAAAGGTTTGGTGTGTGGGGGGGGGGTAAAGTAGCATACTTCAGAATGAACTAAGATTTATAGCTAAGAAACCTAAGCAAGAGAGCAATGCAGTAAATAAACAATTGCCGGATTTTAAAGATATACCAGAAAAACTAAATCAATTGTTCACAATTGTACAACTGGAAAATTGCCAGTAAAAGAACTTCAGGTATAGCTAGCCCAAGTTATTCAAGTCATAAAAGCACTTCTTCAATGTGTGTGTGCAATTTAAACATTAAAAATACATGCAGCAAGTAGGAGCTTTGATTATATGCATTCTCTAGGTACAGGTTCAGTTTAAACACAAATATTACCACAGAAATTCAGTAAAGTCACTAGCTACTTATAGAGCCTCTGAAAAAAAAAATAGAGCAGTCTGTGCAGAATCAGAAGTTAGCAGCAGGTCATTCAGTTACACAAAAACTCCATACAATGAAGAAACTTACTCTGCGTCACAGCAGGTCAGCCAAGGGGGGGGGGGGGGGGAGAGAGATAGGGAAATCCTAAGCACCTACATTTGAAAATGATGCCTGTACTGAATTGTAGCAGTTTAACCTGTTTTCGGAAAGAGGGGGGTGGGGGAAAAGAGAAGGCAGTAGGAGTGGTTACAGGGAATACCCTGATTGACTCAAGACACCACACCAGAGGTAAGTTGAATGTAAGGGCCTAAAATCTGCACTCAGCACTGTGTTGTTTGCACTCAGTACTTTAATTTTAATGTTACTTGCACTCAGCACTGTAATTTCACTTATGTTTAGCAGGAAAGACAGACCAACAGTATACAATTTTGGGAATTTTTACAAGGGTTACTTGTTCAAATGTCAGGCTGTTGCAGTTTACAAGGTTTCCTAAGGTGTCCTAAAGCTATAAGGTAAGTATTATAGCTCTTAATGTAAGAGTCAATTTACTTAAGTTACAGGGGAAGGAGGCAACCACTCAAGTAGAAAAAAGAGCCCTATGGCTGACCAATATGGTGACCTGCTTAATTACACAGCACTATAAGTGAAAGCTTAACAAATGCTTTTTGTGTGTGCAACCTACTCTGTTTAAATGCTGAGAGAAACTGATTGCAGTCCTGTAGACACCGTTTTGTAGGGAACTGTAGAGTTCAATCTGTTTAAATGCTGAGATAAACTGATTGCAGTCCTGTAGACACCGTTTTGTAGGGAACTGTAGAGTTCAATCTGTTTAAATGCTGAAGGAAACTGATTGCAGTCCTGTAGACAACGTTTTGTAGGGAACTGTAGAGTTCAATCTGTTTAAATGCTGAGCGAAACTGATTGCAGTCCTGTAGACACCGTTTTGTAGGGAACTGTAGAGTTCAATCTGTTTAAATGCTGAGAGAAACTGATTGCAGTCCTGTAGACACCGTTTTGTAGGGAACTGTAAAGTTCAATCTGTTTAAATGCTGAGAGAAACTGATTGCAGTCCTGTAGACACCGTTTTGTAGGGGAACTGTAGAGTTCAATCTGAGTCACACCAGGTCAGCCAAGGGGGGACCTAGATTTGAAAATATATATAAATATATATATATATATATATATATATATATGTTTATGTATATATATATATATATATATATGTGTGTGTGTGTGTGTGTATTATTACCACAATCAACAGAACTTGCTGGAGGGACAGGTTCCTCACCCAGAGACTGCCCATGCTCTGGAATAGACTTCCCATACATGTCAACCAGAGCACTTCCCTGTCCCTCTTCAAGAGAAAGCTTGATGAGTGGATGGGTAATAGAAAGTTCACCCCAGAGATCACTCCAGTGGCTCTACTTGATAGAGGCACTGGGAACTAATGTGGTTGGCACGATGCCAGGGTAATCCTATGGGCTAGGCTTGTAAAGGCTCTAGGGCCATTAGCCCACGACACACCTATGAACCTATGACTTGGCCAGAATCACTGATACACTCGGAGATTCAGAAATGCTGTATCTCTAGAAGAGTTTGAAATATTCTAGCAAATTTCTCAGAGACATATACCATGAGTTTGAAATATTCTAGCAGATTTCTACAAAATATATACTATTATTCTACAGAATGTACTTAGTTGGTGACTTCAGATATAAAGACACCCAAGCTTTTACCTTCACATAATAAGTATCACTGTATGCAAGTCTAAATGTAGGGGAGGATGTGCAAATATAAATCCACCAAGAGAGAACTTATTTATTTATTTTATTTAACATTTGTTTACCAGGATAGTCCCACAATAAGTGTCCGTTTTCACCGGAGTCCTGGGGAGAAAAACTCCATAAGTTTACAAAGAGAATAATAATTTACAAGAGAGACATTACAGAGTAATTGCATACAGATGGTAGACTTTAAGGCTGTTAGTATACAATAAGAGGCTATTCCCTCTTTTGGTTAAAAATACAAGTGTACAGAATATACAATGAGAGTAGATAATAACCTGGTAGAGCATTGCAAGATATTTCACAATTGAATAAGAGTATATAAATGTTTAAGTTTTCCATATATACATTCAAGCAAATATACGCAAGAGTATACATACACATATATGCATACACACACACTCTCTCTCTCTCTCTATATATATATATATATATATATATATATACATACATACACACACACATGCATGCATACATATATACACACACACACGTACATACACATATATAGGTCATTGCCCACACATGGATAGGTATAGTTAGATGGTGTTGTTTGTGTTGTCCAGGACAGATGGGGTGTAGAAACAGTAAGTGGACGAGGCTTCAGGGGGTCAATTACAGGTACATAGATGGTTGGTGAAGAGGTATGCTTTAAGTAGACTTTTAAAGGAGGGTGTTGAGTTTTGTAGTCTGAGGTCAGGGGGAAGATTGTTCCATATTTGTGCTATTTCATGGACAAATAGGGATTCCCAGGAGTTGTTTTTGCATGTGATGGTTTAGATTAAGGCTTTGTTGGAGGACTGAATTTGTCTATTTGAATTGTAGAAGTTCAGCATGCCACTCAGGTCAGGGGTTTTCCTCGGGATAGTACAGAATTAGATGAGCTAGGCTGTTGATGGTACCTTAATAGGTTCAGAAATTCAAGCCAGTGCAAGGCTTGTACTGAAAGGCAGTGGTGGGATCGTGATTTGGCATTGGTATCGAATCTACCAATTTTGTTGTAACAGATGGAAAGTTTATTAAGGTCAGTTTTGTTAGAATTGGGGATGCATAAAGTAGAGTAGATAGGAGGTGGATCCTGGCTATTGCAATTCGAGATTCAGTGGTTAGATAACTTTTACAGCGATAGAGGGAACCTAGCTTTTTGTGGACTTCAGTGATGGTTGTTGATATGTGCTTTGTGAATTTGAGTCGCTGGTCAATGGTAACTCCTAGGAGTTTAGCCTCAGTGACGGGTGATTTGGGTTTATTGGCGGAGAGTATAGAGAAGGTAAGGTTGCTCGTTTTAGTAGAGTGGAATAGCATTCGTTGTGTTTTCTTGGGATTTAGTACGAGTTGTGAGTTGTTAAGCCAGTTCTCTATTTCAGAGAAGGCTTCTTGCGCTTTTTGTTGGAGAAGTTAGATGTTGGGTGCAGAGCAGATGAGAGTTGTGTCGTCAGCGTATTGGACTATGTCAGCTTTAGAGGTAGCTGATTGGAGTTGGTTTGTGAAGATATTAAAAAGAAGGGGTCCTAGTATTGATTCTTGTGACATGCCTAAGGTAGTTGGGAGTGGGGGGAATAGAGAGTTATTCCATTTGAAAGATTGTTGGCGGTTATCTAAATAGCTTTTAAACCAGAGGAGGTTGGGGTTGTTAAGGTTGAGGTCAGAGAGACAAGACAGTAGTTTATTATGTGAGACAGTGTCAAATGCCTTGGATAAATCTAGGAAAGTAGCTGAGACAAATTTACCTAGATTCCTGTGGAAGTTTATAGCATTGGTGAATTTGAATAGGGCAGTGGTGGTGCTGTGGGATGGGCGAAATCTGTGTTGGGTTGAGGAGAGAAGGTTGTTGGTGAGGAGATAGGAGAGGAACTGGTGATGAATACATCTTTCTAGGATCTTAGAGAAGGGTGAGAGAATTGCAATTGGTCAATAGTTGGGAAGGTCTAGGGAGGGGCCACCTTTGTGGAGTGGTATGATATATGAGGTTTTCCACAGGACTGGAATGGTGTGTTCGGTGATGGATCTGTTTATTAGAAGTGAAATGGGATAAGCTATAGCTGTGGATGCAATTTGGAGGTATTAGGCAGGAAGGTTATCGGCTGCAAGGGTGGTTGGTTTGAATCTGGCTAGGAGTTTTTGGATAGTAAAGCTAGGAACAGACAACTGTGAAATGTATGGTATTGATTTGGGCCTGAGGTGGTGGTGGTGGTGGGGTGTTAGAGAGAGTGATGTTGTTTAAGAGTTTGAGTATTGAGGAGGTGAAATAGTCATTAAAGCTGGAGGCTATGTCCAGGTCTGTACCTGTTATATTGGGTGCAGGAGTGGTACTTCTTCTGGGCTGTAGGATGTTATTTATTGTTGCCCAGAATTTTTGCTGTTTGGTACTGTGTTTTTTTTGTTGAGTGATACAGTAATTTTGTTTAGCGAGCTTAACCTGCTTTTTTTGCTTTGTTTTGAAGCTCGTGAAAGGTTTGCCTAGCTGTGGGTGATCTGGTGTGGTGCCAGGTTTTCCTGGCTTTATCCCTGGCTCTAAGTAGGGCTTTTGTGGTTTTCTGTAGCCAAGGGGTGGGGGATGCTATGTATCCTGATAGTTTTGAAGGGGGGTAGTTGGTTAAGGATATTTAGGAATGTGGAGTTGAAGTAATCAACTGCTTTGTCTAATGAAAGGGTTTTGATGGGAGACCAGTTGCAATGTTGCAAGACTCTTATGAAGTGGTCTCTAGGAAAATTTTTGATAGAGCGGGTTTGTAGAAGGGAGGGAGAGTGCATTATTTTAAGTTTTTGCCTAAGGATAAAAGTGAGGCTGTGGTCACTCAGACAGTTTGGTAGGGTGCCACATTGATGGGCAGTATTTGGTTGATTTGTGAGGATCCAATCAAGTATAGATTCTCTTTCTGTGGCCTTATCAATGCGTGTGGGAGTATGTACAAGTTGGGTGAAGTTATATAGGTTAATGTGGTGGGTGGGGTGGAAGAATGGATGGAGTTCCAGTCAATGTTTACATCACCTAGCACAATAGTTTCTTGAGGAAGGGAGTATGAGACCCAGAGAAGCATGGATTCTATGGTGGTTAGGTTGTCACCCGGGGGTATATAGATACCCAGTAGGTTTAGGTGCTTATTTTGGTTAAGGGAGAGCTTTGCAAATAGAGTCTCTGCATTGCTGAAGTTGGGGGAATCTTTTTGGAGTAGTTGGAGTTGTAGGTTGGTTCTGTGAAGTAGAGCTAAGCCTCCACCTCTTTTATGTAGCTGGTCTACCCTGAGAATGTTATACCCAGGCAGGGTGATGGAATTATCTTTAATATGTGGTTTAAGCCATGTTTCTGTGATAAAAATAATATCAGGATTATATAAGGAGATGGCAGCGTGAAGGTCTTTTATTTTATTGATGATACTGCGGGTATTCATATTTAGTATCAATAAGTCGGTGGGTTTGTGCTTAAATGGATAGTGATGGGTGCATGGCTTATTAGCAGAGGTTGCTGGCCTGGGGTTGGGGTGAATGTCTCCTCCTAGTAGTAACTGGGTAGTAATACAGGTAATAGTTGTTAGGCATTGGATGATTAGACAGTGAAAGTATAGACTTGGTTGCTTTTTAGATGGATAGAAGTGGTACATGGGAGGGGCATGGTATATGGAGGGTTGGGTGTATATGGTGGTGTATATACCTGCGTGAGTGGGTGTGATAGTAATGTGGGTTAGGGTGGGGGATTTGGGGTGGATACAATGAGTGACTGTGAAGAGATAAGAGGTGCTGATAGTGGCTATGGAGAGGCAGGTGAATAGGAAGGATAATCCCAGGAGGGTATAGTGGAGATGAGATTGGGGGTAAGATGACATAGTGTGAGTGAGGTTGTGCAGTTAAAGGAGATATTTATATGTGGTGAGGGTGTGAGTTGTATAAGTAAGAGATATGGGTGTGGATATTTGAACTGGTAAGGGGGCTGGAGTGGTGGGAAGTTGAAGAGTGTGTGTAGATGGTGCTGATGGATGAAGGGAAGATCTTAGTAAAGGAGGCTACCTATAAATTCAGAGTATGTTGGGGTGGGTGTGAATTGGGGGCAGGGTATGGGAGTGGAGTGAGCCCATAGGGCAAATGGAGCGGGATGAGCCTATCAAGGTATGTGCAATTCAAAAATAAACTATCAGTTGTTGAGAAGCCACATCTATAATGTTAGTCTTTCTTTTGTTACCAATGCTGTTTTTTATTTTTTAAAGGAGTGAAAGTCCTTTTTCATTTTATCAGTTGGATGCCCTAAGAAATACCTTGTCTGAGGGCTGAGAGAGAGTGAGTCAACTATTGCTGAGTCAGAGACAGACTGGGAGGGTAGTGGGGATATATCACATAGAAGAAGAAGAAAAAATAAACAGGTAAATATTTCTTTAGAGACTGGAAGGGCTAGAATTACACTTTAGTGTGGAGTGTTTTACAGACTTTAATTGTAGAAACCAGAATGTGTGTACCTTGGGGGGGGGGGTGACTCAAATGTCTAAGGCTGAAAGTGATTGTGTCAGCTAATGTTGACTCAACGACAGACTGGGAGGGCAGTGGGGATATATCACATACCAAAAAAAGATGGATAAATGTTTCTTTAGAGACTGGAAGGGCTAGAATTACAGTTTAGAGTGGAGTGTTTTTACAGACTTGAAGGGTAGAAATCAGAATGTTTCTACATGGTGGGGGGGGGACTGAAATCCCTGCTGCTGGCTCATGTATTTATGCCCAGTATAGTAAGGATTATAGTAAAAAAACACAACCTACTAATGCCTTTTATATAATAATGAGACATACACTTAGGTTCTACAAGGCTCTTCAATGCAGTTGGATGTCCCACTGGCTTTACTTACGTTAGTGGTATTTGCCACAGGATAGGTGCTGTGAATTCTATAAGACACAGCTGGCTTGAGGAGATAAACTTGCCATGAGACCAGCAGGTGAGGATTTCTAGTTTAAAGATGGTGCCTGTTGTTTCTGGGACTGAAAAATCAAAACACTTCTCCTAGTCAAGAGAAATAAATATGATATTTACTTCTAATATAACAACAAACTCAGTACAGATATAATATGGAAATGTGTTACAATTTTTACTATGAAAAGAAGTCATATACTGACATGAAATAGAAACAAAGTATAATGCAACTGCCAGTCAATGGGAAATGGACGGCACGTACACCCACACGTGCATGCATGCACACGCGCACACACACACACACACACACACGAACATAAAATGTTTCTTTGTACTCTGCCATCTATATGTGACTGCAGTGAAACTATCTTAGCTGGAAAACAGCATGCATAGTTCATCTGTCACAGTGTGTGTTTCAAAGTGTCATTGTATCCATTGTAAACCTGGTGGATGACATTGTTATATCCTGTGCTGGCTTGTATTTGCAATTTCTGGTTTTGCCATATACCTGCAAGGTATATTACACTATCACCCAGGTGACAATAACATCATAGCTTTAAAAGACTGATCAGCAAAGTACAACCTAGCAAAAATCTATGCAACATACTTCTCACTGTTGTATTTTATGAGGACCAATTAAAAAATATGAAGTACCATGTTTGCTTGTGAGTAATCTTTTCATGAATTATACTATTAATAATGATGAATATGGGCATCTTAAGATCATGAAATTAAACTGTATGAATCAATCTAAAAAAGTAGAATGATGAGATGACAATAGGCTCTCAGCATAAAACGAACAATCTTTTATTTTAATTTTAACTTTTAATTTTAATTTTAAACTGTATGAATGCAAAACAGGCAGCCTGTTGTACTCATAAACCAAGACTCACTAATCAAATACCTGAAAGAAAAGTGATGTATTTATACTGCTAGCATCTGTGCACTACTGGGTTGAGTTTCCTGCAATTTGTACAGTTGTGTGTAAACTTATGGCATGGCAGCTTTCAGGACTTCAGTACAATATACATGCCAAATGAATGTGACAAGTTCACATGCACTCTATATCCTGCACAGGCTTTTTAATATATTCAAAGTTCCCATCTCTGATGAAAATATTTTCAGTTCCTGTTCAGTCTAATAAAGTGATACATTTCCTGCGGTCAGGATAAAGGAATATATAGAGCACACCGCGACTGACATTTTGTGTGTGTGTGTGTGTGGGGGGGGTGCTGTTTTTGCTATTACACCATTATGACTGTGACTAGTAAGCATAACCCATTATTTTAATCATGTTATTTTAGACAGCAGTTTACTTCACAGGATTTGGCCGGTTTGCCTCATGCCGTTTCAGGTCCAAGAGTCCTTTCAAATAAATAAAAACAAGTTATATTAATGCAAGTGTAGTCTGGAATATAATGGACAACAGCTAGCAATTTCTTATAGACATTATAAATCCTAGAAAAGTTATACTGAAATTTCCTAAGAGAAAAACATTCTATCAGATTGTTCGTATCAAGCTTTACAGAGCAGTACACACAGGTTCATATCACACCACAATACACAGTAAGCATATTCTTAATACACTTGAACGTTGCCTATACGGGGAATTTGTTTTTCCTACTTCACCACTACCATTAACTTGCACTATCAGAAAAGTAAACAAATCCATGTATTGAAATACATTCCACCTCTTACACACTGTGCAACCCATCTTAAATTGTAAAACTGACACTTACACCCATTTCAGTACCAAGACTTAGGAAACAGAAAGTGGAAAGAGCTGCAACCAAACATAGGGAACTTACAATAAGAAAAAGAACCACCGGTCCTTTAGAGGTACTAGAGGTATTTTGGAAATGGTATGGAAAAATATAAAAAGTACAGGAACATACACATCACAAAATAGTCCTATTTAAGAAATAATTATGTCAAGGTTAGTACAAGATGAGGGCCTACAATTGATAGCTAAGAGAAGAACAGATGAGATTAAAAAAAAATCATGCATAATCAAGCATAAAGGAATTCTCCAGATACTGAAGGTATTCCTGTGGAAATTTGAAAGACAGGAGGGAAGAAATTGATAAAGATCTGAAAGATTTGCTTAACAATATTTTAAAAGGGGGAGAAGTAGCATCTTGAAAGAAAGTTGTGATGGCTGTATTACTCAAAAGGGGACACCCTTCAGATCTGGTTTCATCTAAACCTATTTCAGTTTTAAACTACAATTACAGTGTTTCTGTCTACGATAGCCAAGAAAATGGCAAAGGTGTTACCAACTTTGATTGATAATGGATCAACGTGGTTTTGAGGTAAGCTGGCAAACATTTGACAAAAATAATGATCCACAGGGAAGCAGAGTACAAGAAAAAAGTGTTATTGGTGCAAAGAAAATATGAGTCAGCTGGAGTAGGTCAAAGGATTCTCTGATAGAATTGGGTTAATAAGGTGGACATATGAACGGTTAGAGGGAATAATTAAGTTACAAACATTCTTGACTGAAAATTTGCTTGAACAGAGAAACTAGGTAAGGATGTCCCCTTTTTCCACTCTTATTTGCTTTATATTTAGAGTCATTGTCAAAGAAAATAAGGGATTCACAAAGTCAAGGATATAACCGGTGTGGTAATCAGGAAAAGTTAGCTTCATTTGCAGATGATATGCCGTGCTTGCTAAATTCAGAAACGGTAGCTTCAGGTCTTTGTGGGATATAAATAAATGAAGATAAAACAAGGCTATAGCAGTAAATTATGTACAAATGAATGAACTGGCTCGGCAATACTCATGGAGACACAATAAAATGAAATATTTAGGTGTTTCAGTTAAAAAAGGATTCTGTTTGGAAGATAAGGATATGTGGGACAAAACAAAATGAAAAGATGAGACACTGGAAGCTCTTGGTTATGGATATGGAGTAGTGAGATACAAGCATTAATTTTTCAAACGTTAAAAATATTTTCAGTCACTTTAATTTTATATACCAAGTCAAATATATGTTTGTCAAACAGGGAAGTTGTAGATGACAATTAAAGACTTGAAGGAATTTATTTGGGTGAGGAAGAGTGCAAGACTTAAATGGAATAAGTTAATTCTCACACACAATGTGCGTACTATTATATTTCATAATGCAGCAGAACGCATTCTAAGAACTGAGCCAGTATGAATGGAGAAAAGAGATTTCACCAACAGGGATATCTGCAAGTGGGGATACAAAGGAAAGAGGGGGCTGGAATTTACTGGAGGAAATTAGCAAAATAACCAAGGTTCTGGGAGTAACTTGGGATAGAAAAGTATAAAGTCCAGTTCTTGTAGAGTTTTTTGTTGAGTCAAGAGCAGAAGCTGTAGTTAAAAATGATAATTAGTAGGACATATGAAATATTGCATGGTAACTGTAAGAATCAATCGGAGGAGGTTATAAAAGATTGGGAAAAGAGAATACAAATGAACAATAAAACGACATTTAAAAGTTTCCCAAGAATGCAACAAAGTCCAGAAGGATAAGGATTTTTGTGTGTTTGCATAGGTATTTTTATACCTGAGCAAATGCTAGAGATGTGATGGGGAAGACAGAGCTAACTGGTAATATGCCTTTGGGAATGTGATGAGTTGACAGATGCTAAAAATTCCCTACTGAGTACTTTGAAATTTTGAGGGAACAATTTGTTGTTAATTATGGAAATTACTCTTCTGAGCTGGGATAGGGATCAGAATTTCCTAGACACAGTAAGGCCTTACTAAGTTTAATGCTAATGGCTGCCAAAAAAGCAATTACTGCAAAATGAAAATTAAAATCTAAACTAACTATCATTTAAGTACTGAGCATGGCAAAGGAGATAAAAAAAACTGGAGGTAGAATATATTGAAAAGGGAAGGAACACTTTTCATATAAATAAAATTTATTGGAACAATGCATGTACAGTAATGTTCAGTAGGAGGAGAAGTGAGGTTAAGGGAAGGCAGGAATTGAACAAATGCATGCAATGCTGGAGTGAAAGAAAATTGTTAAAAGTATTATGTATACTGCATGACAATGACGATGGAAATTATTATAGCTTGTTTTCTTTTATATTAATGTATGCAAACTCATGTTGCAGTTTAACGTGATGATTTAATAAAGATATTTAAAATGAATATCACCCATGCCAAAGTAGCATTACTTTCGAGAAACAAGGGAACGCTATGCACGCTCTGTAAATAGAAATGCAAAAAAAAAAATTTTTGTTCCATCTGTGTTGTAGATCTTCATTCATTCCATACTGATGGGTTACGGTTCCGTCCTCGGAACTGACTCGGCCGATACACAAGCTCGCGCCAGCCAAAAAAAACCTCTCAAGCTAAGTCGTACCCATAGTGCCCCTCTCCCTCTGTCTTAATATCGAGTTTGCTCACCAGGAAAGAGACAATGGAGTCTCTGTCTGAGCAAATGCCCTATCAGGCAGTCAGGACCAAAGATGATCCCCCAGGAGTCTTCAGGCAGGGGGTAGGAGGACGGGATGATTCTTTATCTGATGCTGTAAATCTTCATTCATTCCATACTGATGGGACAGAGTCCCCAGTGACTTTATGTCCTGGGTGCCCCTATGGAAGGATATTTCTGAGCACCATTGAGCCAAAGGATGCTCTTCCCCTGGAGGCCATATCCAATTTGTAATGAGTGATAAAGGTATGGAGGGGTTGGCCAAGTGGCTGCTGCGCAGATGTCATCCATAGAGGCTCTGGAATGAAAAGACACTGACCTGGTGGAGTGAGCCTTGACCCTAGTAGGCAATGTTAATTTCTTCTGATGATAAACAAAGGTAATGGAATCTCTTAGCCATTTTGACAAGGTGACTTTGGAAACAGCTTTGCCCACTTTGGGACCTGAAAAGGCTATGAATAGTTTGTCCGACTTTTGGAAAGATTTGGTTCTAAGTAAAAATGTAATTATTTATGTTCATCCAACAGGTGTAAATTCACCTTTGTTAGAAAAATTTGGGAAAAGGACTAGTAAATCAATGGACTGGTTGAGATTTGAATTTGAGATAACTTTGGGTAAAAAGGAAGGGTTAGTTTGAAGTGATACTCTCTCATTATGGAAAATTTAACAAGGGCAATTTAATAAGGGCAATTAACACACACAGCTTGTAACTCTGATATCCTCCTGGCTGAGATGATGGCTACCAGGAATAAGGTTTTCCAGGATAAAACTTTATATCATATGTGGCAGAAGATTTGAAGGGTGAACAGGTCAGAGTTTGTAAGACCAAAGTCAAATTCCAAGGTTCAGTTTTTTTTTTAATAGGTGGTCTCAGGTACAGAACTCCTTTCATGAAGTTTTTGCAAAGACGGTAGGACATCAATGAAGAATCATTAAAGCCATCATGAAAATTAGTGACAGCTGCTAAGTGAACTGTAATAGGAGAGGCTGAGGCTCCTGAATGGAGTAGAGTCAACCAGTATTCTAAGACCTTATGGACCGGGATTGAGAATGGGTCTAGTGCTTGCCCTTTAGCCCAAATTACAAACCTGACCCATTTGCTGTGATAGTTTCCTGGTGGAGGGTTTATGAGAAGCCAGATTAATCTTTCTCACTGGGGAAAATAAGTTTATGTGTCTCGCAGTCAGCAGAAGTGGAAATACCAAACGGTCAACTTGTGACTGTGAAGTCTGGGATGGACCAGCCCCTGCAAGTGAGATAGGAGTCTTGGTGTTGGATCCAGGGTCCACGGATGGTGAACCAAGTGAGGCCATAGAAAAGGGAACCAAACTTGACAGGGCTAATAAGGTGCAATGAGGATTACTTTGCTTCTCAGCTGTTGCGCTTTCTTCAAGTACTGTGGAATGAGGGGAATAGGGGGAATGGCATACAGTAGACCTGGGGGCCAATTGTGTATCAGAACATCTCTCTGTGACTCCCTCTGGGGGGGGGGGGGCATCAGGGTGAAGAAGTTGCTGCATTTATGGTTCAAGGGGGAAGCAAAGAGATCATTGCAAGGCCAGCCCCAATGATGAAACTTTGTATCACTACTACGGGGTTGATAGACCACTCATGAGGCATCAAAATGTTTCTGCTCAGTTTGTCTGCAATCAGATTGGAGTCCCCGGGAATGTGCATTGCTAGGAGAAAGTGGTTAGAAGCTATTGTCCATTACCACACTCTCAGGGCTTCTGGGCATAATGGGTAGGATCTGGTTCCTCCCTGCTTGTTGATCTACCAGACTACTGACATATTGTCTAATTGGATAGCAAATGTCCTGGATGGAAGGGTTGCTTGGAATGCTAGCAATGCTAGGAGCACCACCCTCAGTTCTAGGACACTGATATGCAGCTTGGCCTCTAAGGGGGGGGGGGGCAAGTGCCTTGGACAGTCTTTCCCTGAAAATGCCCCCCACCCCATCAGGGAAGTGTCCATGGTCACTGTGGCTTTGGGTTGAGTGGGGGAAAAAGAACGACACCACAACTCCTCCTCTGGCTTCATCCACCAATTCAGATCTTGTTTGCTTCGGTTTGTTATGTAGATTGGGGAATACATCGGATGTGTTAAGAGAGCAGCCTCATATGGAATCTTGCTAGAGGAGCCAGAGTGATTGTAGCCACCATTGAACCCAGGAGCTGTAGAACCAATCAAGCTGGGACAAGATTTTGAGAGAGTATTATTTGAAGTTGAGATCTCAATCTTAGTAACCTGTGATGAGGTAAGACGACTCGGCAGGATATTGTGTCAAATGTTGCCCCAATGAACTCTAAGTTTTGAGTCAGTACTAGCATTGACTTTTCTGTGTTTACTGAGATCCCTAGCTTTTCTGCCAGACTTTGAATGCACGATATGGCTTAAAGCAGTAGACTCTTGGTTGGAGTGGTATGGAGCCACTTGTCTAGATATGGAAACACGTAGAATCCTTGTAGTCTCAGGTGAGCTACTACTACTGCCATGCATTTGGTGAACATTCTGGGGGCTGTGGAGAGACCAAAGGGCAGTACTCAAAATTGGTAATGACTGGCTCTCAGCCAGAAGCGGAGGTATCTTCTGGATCATTTGTCCATTTTTATGTGGTAATATGCATCCAGAAGATCTATACAGCACATCCAGTCATCCTTCTCCAGAAATGGAAGAATGGACTGAATTGTGACCATCCAGAATTTTGCTTGTTTGACGAACTTCTTCAGTATACTGAGATCCAAAATTGGTCTCCAGTCTCCTGTCATTTTTGGCACTAAAATGAACCTTGAGTAAAATCCGGATCCTATTTGGTCTGGTGGGACTGGTTGGCTGATTCTTTTTCTTAGCAGTTTTAGGATTTCTAATGCTGCTGCATCCCTCTGACTGTGTGGAATGTCAGTGATTCGCCTTAGAGGCCTGGGGTAAAGATCAAAGGAGATATGATAACCTCTGGTCATTATCCTCTGCACCCATGAGTCTAATGTTATCGATTGCCAGGCTAGGTGGTGTAGAGAGAAACGTCCCCTGACCACTTCCAGAGGTAAGCAATTGGGCCGCTCTTCAGAAGCGCTGATAGGGTTGACCAGAGAAGGAATCTCTGGTGCCCTGGTTTCACTGGCCCCCTCTGCCATGGTAGGGGGTGTCTTCTCAAAGAGTTCCCCCATCTGCCCCAGGGGGATTGCTCCCCACGTGTGTCATGGAAAGGCCCTTTGCACTTTTTGAACCACATCTTTCTGCCCCTCTGATTCCTGGAGTAGGATCGTTGAGGGCTGGAAAAGCATATGCCCACGGCAGATTGAGTCTTTCTGCCCTTCTCACACCTGGATAGCATGTCCTTAACTTTTGGGCCAAACAAGGAAGATTCATCAACAGGAGCATTGATGTAAGAAGACTTGAAGGCGTCGGCAAAGTCATATAAGAACATCCAGGTGTGATGTCTCATGACAACGCTTGAAGCTACTGCTCTAGCTGCCCCCTCAGTTGTATGAGTGATCAACCACATGAAGGAGTTAGAAATAGACTCTAGGGTGGCGAGCTGAGAGGTGACTTTCTCTCGTACCTCTTCAGGCAATACCCCTGCCAAAGTACCTGAAAATTCTGAAATCAGGTCCCTTTGGAGACGTGTAGCATGTACCATGTAATTCAGTGACCTTATGGCAAAAGTCGCTGAAGCACAAGTCTGCTTCCCTAATCTGTCCATCATCCAAGACTCCCTGTTTGGAGGATGGACAGTCAAACTTTCTTTCACAACTTCTTTCTTAGTGGCCACCACCACAACCATGGAATCTACTGTCAAACCTCTGGACCAGTGGGGGTGGTCTTCTGGTGGAGAGAGAATTTTATCAGGCCTCCGAGGAATCAGCTCAACATTGTCACAGGTCTTCCAGGCATGCTGCATGATGAGCTTAATCAGCTCATCTGCAGGTGGGGTCACCCAGGAGGTAGAGGGTCGAGCACAGAAGGCTTGCAAGAATACAGATTCCTCAAAAGAAGGATTGATGGGCTTCCAGTCGCCCCTCTGTTACAGGATCTCCAGTATGTCTCCAAAGGAGACATCTTCAGGGGGTGACTATGGGGACCCTTCTCCCTCATAGAAATCCGTATCTTCAGTGACAGATTCCTCCGGGGAATCGACGTGCTTCCTCTTGCATGTTCTCTTTTGGGGTGGCTCCTTAGTGGGGTCTTCTGAGGAGGACTCCAAAGAGTGGGTGCCCTGGAGTAGGGTTTCTTGTTGCGCCCATGCTAGAAGTCCTTGTGTAGTGGGCTACATCAGCTGTATACCAGAGGAAAGGAAATAGTCAGGTTCCGATGCTGGAGGTGCCAACTGCATGCTTGCGGAAGCAAGAACCCTCTCCACCACCTGGAAAGCAGGCCCAAATGAAGAGGGATGGGACCACGGAACCGAGAGGGGACATCTTTGGAACCGGGGTCACACCCTGCTCCAATGAGCCCGCCTCCAGGATAGGATCCTCAAGAGGACTAGGAGCTGCCAAAACAGCCAGAAGTGTAGCCGGCATCATAGAAAATATTGGCACCAAACTAGGGATCATGGTGCCGACAGACCAGTCACGTACCCAAGGATGGATCAGCTCTGAATGGAGCAAAGTCCAAAGGGTAGGCTCCGGAACCATGGAAGATATCACAGGGACTGAAGATGTCAGCACCGGGATAGACATCAGTACCGAGGACTCCAAAGCCTGAGAAGAGGTTGAAGGAGGATATGTCATAGCCTGTTCAGAAAAACCTTTGGCTCCAGTGGGAGTGAAGTCTTGGTAGGGGTTGGGATTCCTCTGGTTGCTAAGAGATGAGCGACAAGCCTCACCACGTCAATTTCAGAAAGACTCCTGGTGGAACATGTAGATACTCTGGACAGAGAGTCAGGCCTTTCAAGAAAATGACTACATCGCTGTCCAAAAAAAGGGGTCAATTGTAGGTGAGTATCTGGTCCTGGGCAAAATTTCAGTTCTCAGCACTGAGGAGGATGAAGCTGCAAAAGAAATTATTGCAGATGACTAAATTGTGTCTAGTACCAAAGTAGGTATAAACTTTGTCGGTTCCGTATATATGTCGCCGACTTCGGCACCATAGAAGTAGTCATAGTCTCTGGTGCTATAGTAGTCAGTGCAGACAATTTCATTAGTTTTGGTGTCAGTTCTGATAGTGTCTGAGAAGATTTTGGTTTCTTGGAGCTTGGAGAAGTCGGAACTGAATGGCTTCCCTTTTTCTTTTCTTTCTTTGGGAGGTGTTGAGACCTCCACCTCAGAAAGGGCCTCCAAAAAGGGAGTTTTTAGTAATTCCTTTTGGATTAAAAAAGGGAGTTTTTAGTAATTCCTTTTGGATTAATTTATTTTTCCGCTCCACCAAAGTATGAGAACTAAAGTTTTTACAGAGTTCACATGGCAACTGTAACTGGAGGTGAGGAACTCCGAGGCAGTAGACACATGAAAGATGCCCATCAGAGTTGGGCAACTTTCACCCACATTTGTCACACTGCTTGAATCCGGTCATTCCCTTCTTGTCTGACATAGTGATACTGCTAATAAGAGACTGATATTGTATCACAAAAAATACACCATTTTTTTAATCAAAGGCTAGGTATGCCAAGGAAAAGCAACACACACACACAAAGAAAGAAAAATATCTTTTTTTTTTTTTTTTTTATATAAGAGACAGAAGGGGGAAATACCAACAATGATAAGAGGATTACCACAAGGGTAAGGGAGGGGCCTGTACAAATGATGGTAGTAAGATTACCAAAAAGGTAGGAAAAGGAAAAGAAGCACACACAAAGTAGAACAGCAGAAGGAACTATTAAATGCTAGAGTAAAGGACTAGAAAAAGGTACTCAGAAGGATTTTATATATATATTTCAAAAAATTCACTACTTAGCCGAGAGCTGGCTTGGGACGTCTTGAGAAGTATGCTACAAACGAGATCTGAAGGTAGAGGGAGAGGGGCACTATGGGCAGGACTTAGCTCGAGAGTTGTTTGGCTGATGCGAGCTTGCGTATTGGCCGAGTCGGTTCCGAGGACGGAACTGAAACCCATCAATATGGAATGAAGATTTACATCATCAAAGCATTTCTTAACCAGAAATGTATATGGCAAGTTTATAAAATCATTCAAGTTAACAAATTAAATGTCATACTGTTCACAATTTTCCTGCACACTTGCAGTTTCACTTTCATATGAGTTTACAGTGTTCTCAGTCTGTAATATTTATAGCCCACAGATGTAGCACTGAATGTTTCAGAAATCAAAGAAATACAGTTTAGACACAGCAAAAGCTACTTATCTTCAAACTCTGCTCATACACCTGTTCCATATTAAAATTAATTTAAAAGCTTCTATAATCCTTGTACGTTAACATACACATAAAAGCACTTAAAGCATCTCCTTCCAGCAGCACTTATCTTCAGATGGCATTATCCAGTTCACAGGACCTTTTAGAGTTTACTAATGGCAATATGAATAGATGTGATCTCTTAAAAATAACACAGTAAATAAGTAAAGATACATTTTTATTATCAGAAGCTAGAAGGTAACAAAAAAAAGAACCATTTAAAAAATCATGACAGTTGCTCCTTAAATCAGATGTTTTCTTCCCTAAAGGGTAATTTTATCATGGTTTATTTTTTAATCATGGTTCTAGGATATTTTGTGGTTAATATTTTTTTTTCATTTTATGACATACTGTTTGGCATATTTTTCATTATTTATTTGATAGGAACTAACTATAGCCACATTTAAACAAGGTGTTACATATCTTATTATAACTCTAGACCTTCTAAGGGCATTCAGTCAACAATCTTTTATGTAATAAACTTCTCCTGTTGTTAGATGCTATTGTTTCTGTTAGAAGGTCATTCCTCCTAATTATGGTGGTGTGGACAGGCGGCAATAAAAAGGAAAAAGACAAGTTTTACCCACAGTTCTCTCCAGGCCTGAAAGGATGAAAATGGTCAGGAATCAGAGGGGTACAAAAGACAGACCAGGCAATCAGACAGTGGGGAATCTATAACCACCACTAGAAGATCTGGAGTTATGATAAGAAATATAACTTACCTTGGTGGGGAGGGAGTGGAATTCAACTGTAATTCCAAGACAATGAAAAATACTGAATATATCCTTGTAGGAAATTACGTCTGGTCCTTGAACTCCCTAGGCAAGCAGCCCATTTCAGGACTGCCCTCACAAACTCTACTTGCACCTTCAGTCTTGTATCAAGATTATAATGTTCTGCAAGTGTATGGCCCTGTATCAAGTTGCTGCAACATCCCTAGTGGATTAACTAGATTGGGACATGGCTTGTTAGCAAAGTAATAATTTCAAATACAATTCCCAAGCCATTCAAAAATGGTCTTCTTCAACATCCACTCACTGTCCCTGCCCTTGGGAAAAGACAGCTGCTCGGTGCTATTGCTCATAGCTGTCCTAGACAGAAAGTGCCGAAGAATTCTTGATCACCTATGTTGTTTAACAGAGCCTTGACAGGATTAGTATTTTATAGGAAATATACTGGCACCTGTGCACACTCATTGGAAGGAAATTCAAGGACATTACATACAAAATGTGGATTAGTGACAAGGTGACTCGATCCTTATGCCAAAACATGAAGGGTTCTTCTGGCTGAAAGCCTGTGACTCAAATTCTTAGGTTTGAGGCAACAGCCACAACAAATATAACTGCTCAAGGTAAGAAACAAGTGTCATAGGAAGGCAGAAGTTCAAAAGAAAATAATACCAATCTTTCCAAAACAAAGTTTTAGTTCAATGTGTTGGGGTGAAGAAACGGAAATGTGCAGCTGGGGAATATCTCTAAGGAAGGTCTTCCTTAAAATCCAACTGAACTACTGTCTTGTCACCACATATCTAAAAACATTGAAGCAGTGGAAATATGAAACTTGATAGTGGGGTATTTCAATCTACAATTGAAAAATAGATATTTCTACAATAGGTACAATACATCTGAACAGAGCACAGCAGGATTTGTCCCTCATTAGCAAAACAGTGGCAACTTTGCATCATCTGGACTTGTGAAGATACCTACATCTGGAATGCATGCATTCTTCAAAAATATCTTTCACTAAATTTAATTCCCATTCATAATCAGAGGACTTCTGCTGTGCTACGAATATCTACTGGAGGCACGGATTACCCCTGGAATACATTGGACAACAAGGAACAACCTTTGGCTGATGGCTTAATCCCACAGAACTCTGGTCTTTGGGCAAGGGAGATGGCAATGACACTTGTCATACTTCCAGATACAAACGTGCTCCAGAAACTTGTTTTTATAAACCAACAAAAGGGGAGGGTAGAAGAAAGCTCTAGAGTAAATGGATTAAGTTCCTGATGAGAATATATCCTCCTGCTCAGCCAGAAATGGAATTGTACCTCCCAGCCCCAGACTGGAGGTATCTGACATGACCATCTCCAGCAACAACTCAAGCAGAAAGAGGAAACCCTGGAAAAGGTTGATTGCCTTTCATCCCCAGCTCCCATTCCAAGAATACTTCGGAGGACAAGGGAATCTTGTCTTCAAGACTGTCCAGATACTAATCCCTTCAAATATCAGGCAGCACTGGGAAATCCCTGTAATGGGGCTTCTCAAACTGAACTGAAGGACCAAAGAGTAGAGGCTTTCTTTAAGGTTTGCTATTTTCTGTGAAGAAAGAAAAATAATAAATCATGTTCAGAGATCTTTCTGGTGAACAAAACTCACTGGGACAGAGAGTACTCATACTTCTTGGAATTTACCATCACACATATTAGATCAAGAATTTGCAGAGTCATGTCCTGGTGGCTTGCAATTGCTCTAGAATGGAACTGAAAAGAGACAATTAACAAAGCAAAGGAACATACAGATCCCCTGCTAGGCAGAATGGTGGCAATCATGCTTAAGCAGTTTATGAAAATGCATGGCATAGAGGACAAGTTAAATTGTAAGAACCTGGACTGTGATTTCTTACCTGCCTCGGCAATGGTCCTCATGTGCTAGGATGTGAAGGTAAGTGTTTTACATGTCTAGGGAGTACAATCTATTTTCTTTGTGTAAGGAGCAGAATCAAAGAACTTTCAGCATTTGCAAGGTTTATACTGCACATAATGACGAAATTTTTTGAGGTCCAATATAAGTCTATTTGAGAAATAAAGAAACAGGAATACAATCTTCCCATCTCTTGCATGGGAACCAATTTGACTGTTCTATCAGAGAAAAGAAACCAAACCTCCTGTTATAGAAGCATGTAAGTGAGAGCTACTGAAGGATGGTGGGGAACTGGGGGATGATACAATTAACTCTAGGATGTACTCCTGTTCCAACATCAGTAGAACTCAAGCATCAGTAGTGATACTTCTCCAAGCTGTTATATGGATGGAGAATCTACTCCCCCCCCCCCACACACACACACATACACTTCCTAATGAGTCATTGGTGGCAGTCCCACAGGTACACAAAGTTGCTGCTGAAGCCCTAGGGAGTGTTCCAGTGGCCTTGGGTATTCTGGCCTGTGAGGAAGTCCCCTTCCTTCCTGCTAGAGTTTAGCCTACGATTGGCCTGGCTTTTAAGGGTACATGTTTTGTTTCATCTCTCCTAAAATTGTAATGCCCTGGTTAAACCTGGTGTCTTACAAAGATAATATATGAAGGTCAACTCCTGCTCACTTTTCTTCACCTTCCAAGGTGAGATACTGACAATTCCTACCAAAAATGATGCTCTAAGAAAGTGGAATTTGACGTCTTGTTCTGCACTTCAATGAAAATTTATTTTTATTTATTTTATTTTACATTTGTTAACCGGGAAATTCCGACTGGACCAGGTCCATTTTCAGCAGAGGCCCGGGGAGAAAAGCTCCGGCATCAAGTTATGCAAATACAGTACATCCAGCATAATACACAAAACAGGTTACATCATGTATGCTGAGCATAGCAATATAACAAGAAATTAATAAAATGCTCCAAGTAAAAGAAGATCTAGAATATAGGTAAAAGACAATGTCAGTTATACATTGATAAGAGAAGAAAATATATCAAGTAAGATTCTACAGTTAAAAGTACCCTTTCAGATGACCAAGCCTACAGGGGATCAGAGATCCAGCATGTGATCAGAGAGGAGTTTGGGAAGTTAATAGCAGTGTGGGTAGGGTTATGTGATACAAGGGCATAATCAGGTACTAGGAAGATGCGATTTGAGGGAGCTTTTGAATATGGATGTGGAGGGGGCAGTGGACATGGATAGGGGAAGAGAGTTCCAATTTCTGGCAACGATGTGGGAGTAGAGCGCTTTCCCTGCATTATTGTTAGCCTTGGTGATGGAGAGGAGAGATTTATCACTAGATCTTAGGTACCGGTTTGCAGTATAGACAGTAAGTAGGTTGGATAATGGGGGGGGGGGGTTCAGGATATTTGAGAATATTGTAGGCTGTACCCAGCTGGTGATAATTAAGTAGCTGTGGTAACTCAAGCCATTTTAGTTCTTTTAGTGCAGTACAGTGATGGGTTCTATAGGTTGAGTTAGTAGCAAACTTGGCTATTTTATTGTAGCATGATTCTAGTTTGTCTAGGTCACATTGTCTGAGTTGGGTAAAGATTGGTGCTGCATATAATAGAGTTGAGAGGAGGTGGCTTTGTGCAAGAGTGACTCTTGCTTTTTGTGAGAGAAAGGACTTATGCCTGTATAGGGAGCCTAGCCTTTTGTGCACTAGTTTTATGGTATATGAGATGTGAACATCAAAGTGGAGATTATTGTCTATTTCAATGCCTGGAAGTTTGGTGTGGTTAGAAGGAGAGATGATGGGGGTGGCGTCCTTAGATGTTATGGTAAAGGACAGGGGGGTTTTGATCTATTAGGGGTAAATAGTAGCAGTTTTGTCTTTTTGGGATTTAGATTTAGTTGGAAACCTGATATCCATTTTTCTACTGAGTTAAAGGTATCTTGAGTGAGTGTATGTAGGGTGGTGGGAGATGAGGTGGAGCAGATCAGGGTTGAATCATCCACATATTTTATGAGTGTGGCATATTGTGTAGACCTATTGAGGTTATTTGTGAAAATAGAGAACAATAGTGGGTCCAGTATAGAGCCCTGCGGGATTCCTATGGTTGTTGCAAGTTGTGTAGACAGAGTTCCTTTCCACTGGACTAACTGTTGTCTGTCAGATAGGTAGCTTCTGAACCAGGCTATAGTAGAGGAGATGAAGGATAATGATGTTAGTGAGTCTAGTAGGATGGAGTGGGAGACCATATCAAATGCTTTTGAGAGGCCTAGTAAAATGGCTGATACATATTTATCATTTCTGTGATGGTTTATATGATTAGTGAAGGACAGAAGGGCTGTGGTAGTGCTGTGATGTGGACGGAAACCATGTTGTGTGGTAGATAGTAGATTGTGTGTGTTAACAAATGTCATCACTTGCAAGTGGATGCATTTCTCAAGAATTTTGGATAGGGGGCAAATGATGGCAATAGGTCGGTAGTTGGAGAATTTGTAGGAGTTACCTCCTTTATGGAGAGGAATGATGTGAGATACTTTCCAGAGTTTGGGTATGTAGGGTTTATAGTATGGAGCAGTTGATTAGGATGGAGACAGGATATGATAGGGAGTCACTAGCGATTTTTAGGTGTACAGCAGGTATGTTATCAGGTGCCAATGTGGTTGGCTTTAGTTTTAGGAGGAGTTTTTTTATAGTTGGGGTGGGCGCTGGTGATAGGCTGAAAGGGGGGGGTGATGTGGGATAGGTTGGGTTGTCATTGAGGTAGACTGTTTTTGGTTATTTGATTGGACAGGGCTAAAATGGATTTAGTCAAATGGTTATTAAATTGAGAAGCTATGTCTAGGGTATTGTTAGTAGCGCTGGGTGCTGGAGTAGTAGTTTTGCCTGGCTTTAGTAGGGAGTTAATGGCATGCCAGAACTTTTATGGATTATTTGAATACTTCCTTTGGGCGCTAAGAAAATAATTTTGTTTGTTTATTTTGCATTCAGCCTTGGCCTTGTTTCTAAGCTGTTGATAGTATTGCCTGGAGCTAGGGGTTTTGACAGTTTTCCAGGCTTTATCTCTGGCTTTTAGTAATGTTCTGCTGTCCCTACTTAGCCAGGGTGCGTAGTTGGCATTAACTCTGATCTTTCTTCTGGAAGCTAGACTGTTAAGGATGTTAGAGAAGGTAGTATTGAAGTAGTCTACTGCCTGGTCTAACCCAAGTGTCCGTAGTGGTTTCCAGTTGCAGTGGCTTAAGGACAGTATTTAGGTATTGTGGGGTAAGGTTACGATAATCTCGTATGAGTTTGTAGACTACTGGTTTGGGGTGATTGGAGTGTTTGTGGAGTAGGTCATCTGGGAGACAGCCTACTGTATAGTTTTGTTTGGGATAGGTGGTTAGTGTCCAGTCCAGTATGGATTCTTTCTTTGTTTTCTTATCTATTCTAGTTGGTTCTTCATTTAGTTGAAATAACCCATATAGATTGATATGTGTAGAGGGGCTGCATTGTTGCAGAATGATCCTGAAAGCCAGTTCTGACTTACACATCAACAATATATAAAAATCACAAGAACTACCTACAGGCTTTCTTGTAATTTGAAAAACTTTACTAAAAGCTGCCTCTTAATATCAGACTCTGTGAAAATCTCACTGAAAGCCTGGATCACATAAGGTAGATTGTTCTAAATGCAAGGTCAGATAGGTAATGTAACTGATGGCACTCAACAATAAATCTGCAGTGAAATATATTTCCTTACCCCAGAAGTCTAGTCTCCTAAACTTATCATGGCAGTAGCTTAGGCATACTGATGAGATTAGTAGTACTCATACTCGGAGGCTCTAATAAAAAACTTACCTAAATAACAGAGGCTCCCAAAGCAGACATCCAAAAATTCACCACCTCAAAATAAAACACATGCAACACATACTTCAATAAATCAGCCCTTAAGGCCAAACACCATACCTGACACACTAGTAATAGATGACTCTATAGTCAGACACACTGATGTCCCGCTTACCTGGCTGAACAAGGAGAAGGTGACTGTGAGCTGCCTATCGGGAGCTAGGATCCGCCACATAACACACGCACTCAGGTCACTCCAAAGCAAGTACAAATATGACTCCGTCATTGTCCATGCTGGCGTGAATGACCTGAGACGTACCTCCCTGGACTACATGAAAAGAGACATAGAGGAGCTCTCTGATTATGTAGCCCAGGCTGGTATGACCCTGACCCTGAGCAGCATCTTGCCTTCACCAAGAATGATGCCACAATACAAAGATAAGATGATCAGCTTTAATAATTGGCTCAAGTACTGGTGTCATTCTAAGGGGATCCAATGTCTGTCTGCTTGGGATGACATGTTGGGCAAGCCACGCTGCTTCGCAAGGGATGGCTTGCACCTGTCACCACTGGGCTTCCGGATATTGGCTAAGGCTCTTGCCACCCCCATAGTGCCTTTTTTAGGCAAGGCTCAAAAGACAAACCCACCTCCTTAGAAAACAAAAATGGAAAAAAACTAAGGGTAATGCTGCTCAAAGCCAGAAGTCTAAACCTCAAGATGCAGGCACTCGATGCACTCCTCAGTATGGAGAACATAGACGTCTGTGCAGTAACTAAAACCTGGTTCAAGGCTCCTGAGAGCACCCCAGCGCTACCAGGCTATACCTCGTATCATGCTTTTCGGCCCCAAAACCCGGGCCGAACCACAAAGGGAGGGGGAGTGTCCATATTCATCAAGGACACCCACACCTCCAGGTTAGTAGCAACACATGAAGCATCGGAGACCATACAGGTGCAACTAACCATAGGGAAAACTGCTATACAACGGGTAGCATGTTACAGACCACCATCCCAATCTCAGGAACCCCACTCAGCCTTCCTGAAGACATTGGAGGATATGAATGTATCACAAAATACCATCATACTGGGAGACTTCAACTACCCTAACATAGATTGGGTACATTATTCTAGCCCTAACACCCTAGCCCAGAGGTTCCTGGAATTCATAAATTCAAATGCACTGGAACAACTAGTCACCTCTCCCACTAGGGGAGATAATATACTAGACCTGATCATCACAAACATGGGGACAAAATGCTCCACACCGGAGGTATACCCCTCACTAGTGAGATCTGACCTCAAACTAATCACCCTGGATATACATATCCCACCTCCACCCCCAGCACAAAAGACCACAGTGAAAAACTTCTCAAAAGCAGACTTCACTCTTCTTAAGACTGAGTTGGTATCCTTTAAGCCCACTGGGCCAGTGGATACCACATCCCACAATGCTGAATCCTTCACAAATGCTTTCTATGGACATCTCCAAGAATGCATGGATCATGCAATCCCAAATAAATCCAAGACCCTCTCCACCAAAGGCAAGCGTCCTGTCTGGTGGACCTCAGCCATAAACAAATTGTATAACAAAAGAAGGAAGCTACTGCAAGACAGAGCAAAATCCCAAAAAGGGAAGACATCTCTGATCAACACTAGCAGAAAACTACATTCTCTCATAAAAACATCCAAGGCCAACGTTGAGAGAAAAATCGCTAAGGACACTAAAGATAACCACAAAAGCTTTCTTCAGCTATGTTAGAAACATGGACGGAAACCCTCAGATATGCTCAGAGTTAGTTCACAACAACAAAAAATACACTGAACCCACAGATATTGCCAACATTCTGGCTGACAGGTTCAGTGCAAATTTCTCCCCTCCCTCACTCCCAAAAGAAGAAATACTTATCCCAGCTGAATGTAATCTTCCTGTCATCTCAGAAGTCTAGGTGAGAGTTGCCCTCAGCAAAGCTAAAAACACAGCATCAATGGGACCTGACGGTATCCCGGGTTGCGTGCAACGTGAACTCCAAGAGGAGCTAAACCCGCACATAAAAATGCTATTTAACCTTAGCCTTACTACAGGATATGTACCTGAACACTGGCGTACAGCAACAGTGGTCCCACTCCACAAAGGGGGTACCTCTACAGACCCTGGGAACTACTGCCCCATAAGCTTAACCAGCCTCGTCTGCAAAGCTATGGAAAGAATCATTATGGAACTCATAAACAGAGACATTGGGGACCTACAGACACTTGATCCCACTCAGTTCGGCTTTGTAAAGGGCAGATCCTGCCTTTTGAACCTGGTTGACTTTTTCGAAACAGTCACTAGAGCCATTGATGAGGGCAAAGCAGTCCATACAGCCTACCTGGACTTGGCTAAAGCCTTCGACACAATACCCCACTCAGGCATCATAGATAAGCTCAACAGCTTAAATGTAAACCCTTATGTCACTAGATGGGTTGCACACTGGCTAAAAGACAGAACCCATAAAGTTAAAATCGCTGGAGCAATGTCAGACTCAAAGCCAGTCACAAGTGGTGTCCCACAGGGATCTGTCCTGGGACCCCTCTTGTTCGGCATTTATTTCTCAGATGTTAAAGCAAACATGGGAGGGTTGTGGCTGACAAAGTTCACAGATGGCTGCAAACTAGGTGCCATAGTCGATACACCAGCAGACACATACATCCTACAAAAAGGCCTCACAGAAACGGACAACTGGTGCCGGAGTCATGGCCTTAAACTAAATGCCAAAAATGTATAGTCATCCCCTTTGGGAAAAACAAAGTACCCACAAATTATCACATAGACAGCAACCCACTGAGTACGGAAAAAGTAATCAGAGACCTAGGGACCCAAGTCGACAGCGACCTCTCATTTGACACCCACGTTGCCAAAGTGGTTAGAAAGACATTCTACCTTGCACACCTTATCATGAAGGGATTCACATCCAGATCCAAGGATGTCATTGTACCCCTATACTCCTCCCTCATCAGACCCATGATTGAGTACAATGCCCCATTTGGTATGTACCTCACCCGGCATTTGCAACAACTGGAGAGACCACAAAAGTACCTCACCAAGAGGATCAAGGGTCTCCAACATATGTCTTATTCTGCCAGACTAAAGAAACTCCAGCTCTATTCAGTAGCATACCGCCTGCTCAGAGGTGATTTGTGCCTGACGTACAAGGCCATGTCCAATCAGGAACTGATGGACATGCTCCACCTCAAAAAATCCAAATCCATCAGAACCACGAGAGCTAAAGACTTAAACCTCGGCACAAGTATGAATAGGACATGCTGGAGGGACAGATTCATAACCCAGAGGCTTCCCATGCTCTGGAACAGAATCCCAGTTCATGTTAGGCAGAGCCCCTCACTAACTCTCTTCAAGAGAAATCCTGATGTGTGGATGGGAGATCGTAAGCTTACCCCAGGGGTCACCTCTGTGTCACTACTAGACAGGGGCACAGTAAACTAATTCTATTATATAAGGGGACCTTCACTGTGTCACTACTAGACAGAGGCACAGTATTCTAAATCTATTCTGTACATTTTTGTACCATTTCATGGGGTGGTGAAAGCCACATCACTATGGCTAGGCTTACAAATGCCCCAGGGCAGATAGCCTAGTACTAAACTATGAAACTATGAAACTATAAATGTATATGCAAAGTGCCAAAAAAGATTGCTGACTGGAAATTATGCAATTTTCACCAGAAATCATGTTCTGACATTTTTTTTAACAGAAGTACCTCCGTAGAAATTCTATCTCATAATAGCTTCTAATCCACAAATCCCCCAGAATTTCTAGACAGGAAGTCCCACCCTAAATATTCCACCATTCTGCATTACTGGTTTTGTGATTCTGGATTTATTTTCCTCCTTTTTTTTTTTAAATAACTGTTGTATTCTAGCTCCCAGTGCAATTCCTTAATCTAGCATTACTCAACTCTCAGTTGAGGGGCAAAAAAATAAATAAAACTCATTCTACTTTTAAAATTGTAGAAAACTGCTTCCTAAAACTTGGATCACACATGTTTCAATCCTGTCCAGAAAAGAAGTATCAATATTGATTTCAGTACCAACATTCAGAGATGTTCGTATGGAAATAAATAACATTACTGCACTAGCGATTGATCAGCATATGCTGATTGCACCTCCTACCACCTTGTGCCTGGGATGGCTGTCCCTTTTGCTTCACTTTAGCTATGCCTCTGTTTAGCTCTACTCTTTTTACTGACATGTATCCCTTGTCAGGGTAATCCAGCCTTTTTTTTTTTTTTTGCACAACCTGATCACCCGTTCTGGTACTGGCCATGTATAATCACTTCACAGTTTCACTATGTAGCACTCTCTACTACAGCTTTGTGAGCTTCCTAATCTCCTGCAGAGTTATTTTGCATGGTGAGGCATGTTTGATATCCCTCCATGAGATGTGATGTCATATTTGCTCCAGATTTTGACTATTGTGTAGTATTCTCCAATACAACCTTGTGAGCTTCCCAGTCCCTAGCAGTGTTGCCAGGCATGTTGAGGCATGCCTACTACCACATAAGATGCGGCAGCATTCTGGAAGCAAGGTTACAAGGCATTTACTGCATCAGCAGTAGATGCAGAGATGTTTTTCCCCAATATTCTGCATTACTGTGCAGTATGAGTTACAAAACACAAAGACTTCTCTTCTTTGGTACAAGTTCTATGTCTGAATCAATCTTTAACATGTTGATGCAAAAGCCTACAACACCATTAAGATAGTTTCTTATTTTTGAAATGCAACAACATTGTAGCTTGTGAAAATACTCATTTAGCATGTACCAAACAGTTATTTGCTTGCTACAGTGAACGTGCTCTGTTTTAAGTCACTTAAGAGTGTCTTCTTTTCTGGATTATTTACTTCTAAGCCAAAAGGACTTCAACTGCATTGTTTTAGAACATGTGAAATCAGAAGGAAGCCAGAAAGGTATAACTGGATTTAGATGTTTCTGCTGTTTTGACCTATTTTTGACCAGTAGTTTTTAGTGCTCACTTTGGGGAAGGCTGGCCGTGAAACCAAATAGAAAGAAGTTTGTTGCCTTGATACCACATTTCAACTGAAAATTAGTAAATTTTCTCCAGAGCACAAAGGATAAAACATTGAAATAGTCTTCTACTTCAGAATTGGCTATAGTAAAATAAACTGAGTTATACAGTGATAGTTTATGGATCAAAAACCAAATATTGTCTAATGTGAGCAGACCTGGGGAGTGGAAGCCATTTAGCTGTTTTAAGAAGGTGTTTAGCTATCTAAGAAAATATTGACCACTAGAGTTTGGGCTAATGGCAGGTTTACAATCCTGTGGGAGTTGATAACTAGATCTGTCAGAGCTTCATGGTGCTATTACGTAGTGTAGACATGTCTAAGCACCAGTTTAGTCCCAACTACATGAAATCTGTAAAACAGACCTTGTCTGGATTCAAAAAGGTATACTGCAAGGGGAAGCTGGAAAATATCCATTTTTCCATGTAGTGGTAAGCCTTGCTGATTCTTAGACTGATATACCACTGAAGATTTCCCCTAGCAGGGGTCTCAATATGGACAGTGGTCTCATTTTCAGAACTGCATGATAATTGTACAATCCCGGAAAGGTACAAATGCTGATTAACCATGTGTTCTGTCTTTGAAATGCCAGAGGCTCCATATGTATGCTGTTGAGTGATTCAGACAAATAAAATTTCACTGCTGGAGAAAAATGCGAATGCTGTCAAAATACAGCAGTCAGCTATTTACATGAAGAGGTTGGCAGATAAGTTCAACAAAGACATGAGGATGAGGGTGAGAGTGCTGGTGTTTTGCACGTCTCTCTCTCTCTGTAGGGGCATACATTTAGCTGTGTGTGCTCACATACATTTCCCAGGTTGATCGCAATAGGGGGATTAGGCAGACAACTGAGAGTCTGAGTATGTGAGTGAATAGATAAGTTTCCATGACTGTGATTAACTGTGTGTATGGGGAGCTTGTTTGTTGATGGGTGTGTGTTTGTGTGAGACAGAGAGAGTGTGATTGTAAGGGGTACCTTTGCCAATAAAATGCATGGGTCACTAGGGAGAATGCTACTGCCAGCAGGTCTCTGACAGGAACAGTGTTAGGTCATTCAGAGAGATGCTAATGAGTCAATAAAGGTCTCTCTCATTATGGCTATAACTGTCTCTGAATTGCAGTTTTTTACTGTCATGCTAATTGGCCGCCTATGTACTACAGGCTGCAAGTGGTGAACCTTTTTCCAAATTCCAGGCTTTCACCCTCCCAACCACAGCACCATAATTAAACCGCTAAAGGCTAAAATGTCCAAAGTAAATCTGCTGAGGATCAGAAAGAAGACAAACTGGATAATGGCTGACTTACTTGACATATCCAAGGGTTTAATCTGGGTGAGATTGAGAAGGGTCCCCTTTATGAAGCATACATTTACATCATTGATGTAGCCAGTCCTGGATAGAATTATGGCACAAGTGCTATCTTCTTCACGAAAAAAGTCTTCTTAACTCAGCCCTCCCTGAGCAAGGAAGTGTAACTGAGCATATCTCAGACTTGCAATACCATTCAGTACAAACTTTGGACAAATTCTGACAATAACTTGATTGTATAACTACAAGGTTGGAGAAACTAGAATTAGCTGCAGAAAATAGTGCAGAAGTAAATAACAGTTTAAACTAGAAAAATGAAGCAAGGTTACAGCACACATCAGATAAGTTTGCAAATTTACAATGTCAGCATAACCAGCTTAAAGATTACTTCTACAACTTTCTGAAAGTACAAAGGAGGATAATGGAAGTATTATTTGCCAGGAAATGGTTGGGGCTACAAGAAAAAAATCTCTAATTACTCACAGTCCTGGACAGCCAGGAGCAGCAACTGGACTTGGATATTTGCATTCAAAAAATTAGTGTTATGTACTCACCACAACTATGCATCTGTGTTGTCCATTTTCATTCTTCCTCAACATAAGGGTTACGGATCCAACTCCCAAGCTCCTCCCTCTGCCCACAATGCTCCAGATAGTCTACAATATCTCAGATATAGTTTGTTGCCTTATACATAATAAGATAGAGTAGGAAGGAGGAGAAACAGTAAGCCAGGGCTCAAACCTAGAACTACAAAAGTTCCATCAGGTCCAAGAGATCTCTCCAGAAGGTAACAGGAAGAGGGAAGGAGTGTGGGGAGCTGAAGAATGAAAATGGACAACACAGATACATAGTTATGGTGAGTGCATAACTTCAGTGTCTGATGTTGTCCTTTTCATTCTTCTCAACATATGGGACAGAGTCCCTAGCTACGTGAATCTGGAGAACTGCTGAAACAAAAGCAGCCCTGTTTATAGAAGTCAAATCTAGTATGTAATGAGCAATAAAGGTATGAGCATTAGACCAGGTAGCTGTTGTGCAAATGTCATCAATGGAAGATCTGGATCAGAAGGCAGAAGAAGTGGCTGTGGATCTAGTAGAATGAGCTTTAGGAGGCTTTAAGAGGGAGAGGCCTTGCTGAGTGTAGACAAAGGAAATGCAATCAGTAATCCATTTTGCTGGGGTAACTCTAGAGACCAGCGAACCCAGTCTGTTCAGAGAGAAAGAAACAAACTGGTCAGTTCTTCTTAAATCGTTAGTCCTGTGTAAATAAAAACATAGTTGTCTGTGCACATCTAAAAGATGTAACATACTCTCCTTTATTTGAAAAATTGGGGAAGAAAGCAGGGTAAAATAATTGTTTGACTTGATATTAGATTCAGATGCCACCTTTGGTAAAAAAAGATGAATTGGTATATAAAGTAACTCTGTCTTTGTGAAAAACAATGTAAGAGGACTTAGATTATAGAGCCTGGAGTTTGGAAATTATCCTCGCAAAAGTAATAGCTACCAGAAAAAACGTTTTCTAAGACAAAAATTTTAAATTAGTTCTGGCTGAAGGTTCAAAGGGCTGTTGAGTCAGTCTCTGAAACACTATTGTCAAGTCTCTTGGAGGAGATAGATCTTTGACTGGGGGCCTAAGTCAGAAGGTGCCTTTAGGAAAGACCTTGCACAATTTGGAAGAAGCTAAGGAGGAAGCATCATTCATCTCCTGACTGAAAATTTGATATGGCTGCCAGTTGCACTTTGATTTTGGAGAAACTAGCACCTTCTTTGAAAATAGAGGCTAAGAATTCTAGCACTGTAGAAATGAGGGCAGTGAAGAGATCAATTTCTCTCTGAAGAATCCAAATTGAAAAACATTTCCATTTACTCTTGAAGAGTTATTTTTTTTGTAGAAGCCTTCTGGGAAGCTAAAAGTACATGTCAAACCAGGGAGGACAGCCTGGGCTGTCTAGCTATTAAAGGTAGTGGAAAAACCATGTAGTTAGTTTGAGGCCTGGAATATTGGGATGTATCATCCCTGAATGGTGTGAGAGAAGATCTGGATTGGGGTCCAGTACCCATGGTGGATAATGAAGATGAGACCAAACAAAGGGGAACCAGACTTGGCAATGCTAGATGGCATCAATGATGATAACGGAGCTCTTCAACTGACTGGATTTCTGTAAGAATTTTGGAATCTGAGATAATGAAGGCAGGTGTAAAGGAGACTGGACAGCCAAACATGGATTAGAGCATCTATCTGTCAGGGGATTGGAACAAAGTACCTGCTGGACATGTTGTTGTGGGGAGACACAAATAGATTGCAGCATGGTTGGCCCCATGAAAGAAAATTCTCTCCACCATTGATTAATTGAAAGACCACTTGTGAAGCATTAAAATGGACCTGCTGAGTTTGTCTGCTACTGCGTTGGATTTCCCTGTGCTGCTACTAGAAAGTGGTTGGAGGAGATAGCCCACTGCATACCTCTCAACCTGGAAACATCAAAAATCTGGACAAGACCCATGAAAAATAGGTACAAATCTGTACGCTGATTAACATAAATTTTGCATACATAATTATGTAACCCCACCCACTCCGATGGAATTGTGGGATACCAACTTTCAAATGCAAACTGAAGAACAGACAACCAAAATATGGCACCAGAGTCCCCCTCCAGCTATTCCAATGTCCCATTACCTGGCTATTTCACCCCATTTACTGTAAATACTAATGTGCATACTGCTTTACTTCTACAATGATTACTTGGATTTTATTTTTACATTTTATAGGACAATGCACAAACACTAATAGACATCTGCTAAACAAAGCAATACTGTCTCACAGTGAAAACAGACTTAGCATTACAACTTATTTGCCCTTGAAACTCACGTTCATTGAAACAGCATTGAAACCCACACCACATCCAAAGAAAATGCATCTGGCTAGTGGTGGATAAAGATTACCTTTGGGCTGTTTTCTAATCATAGGCCCCTTGCACACAAAACAAGAAACATACATGTGTTCTTCGATACACCTTCCTGACTTTATTATATTTCTTGTATAATACAACACACTTGTTAGACTTAGAGCGCATTTTAAATTTATTGTTTGAACATTTTTCCAGTAGGCAATGAAACAAAATGCATAAACCAGTAATGACAAAACTGCCCAATTCCATCATAAAAGTCTAATTCCACACACACACACACACACAAAAATATACATTTATTTAAAAAAATAGAATGACAGTAGTGTAAGCCATGGGCATCTTGCATAGCTCCTCAAACCTATTTTCAATTTCAGTTTTTTACTTGACTTACTCTGATCTGTGTTATCAGACTAACTCAATAGCTGTAAATGCACAACAAAATAAACTAGGTAAACTGCATGTTTTAAGACTTCCAATTTTTAGTCCAAGTACTGACAGACCCTCACCTACATTCATCATAAATGTGTTTTATCTTGAATGTTGGAAAATGTACTGTACTTGTTTAAAAATATTTTTCTTATAATGCAGCACAGAACATAATTATGATATTCTGTACCTGAATTTGGATTAATATTTTTTGCTCTTTCCACTGAGGCACAAACGCCCTTAAGCATGTGTAGCTACACCCCTGACTTGTTACACCCACCCCCTTTAAAAGTACAACACTGTACAGTATCAGCAATGCATCTACATACTGTGGGAGTAGAACACACAGCCTTCTGCATCAAAAGCAAGTATTTAACCTGTTATGCTATTAACAATGTAAGCAGAATCAGCATAAGCAACACTAAACCTCTCTTCCCCTGAAGCTCTCAGCTCCTTGTAAAATCCATTCGAAACTCAACTGTATCTCTCAAATTTGCAGCACAAGAAATCTGGCAAAAGCCAAAATTTATTGGGGGGGGGACAAAAGCCCAAAAACCAAGGACACATTTTAAACACTGCTTGTATAATTCTGGAAAGTTGCTAGAATATACCACCATGCATTTCACTGCCAAATCTTGAACCCAGGACCCTGTGCACTACAGTCAAAGCAACATACTACTATGCCAAATCAGCAGTTTCCTGGACAATAGAAAGACTGAAACTTAAATGGCTATCATTTAGTGAATTCAGTTCTCAATTATCACCATAGCTCTCACCCTCTTAGAACAAAAAACCTGGACAAAGTCAATAATGGGGGAATACAGAATTTATTTCTCACTTCTCACCATAGATCTCAAACTCTTAGCACAAAAAAATGGACAAAGCCAATAATGGGGGAATACAGCCCCAAAAATAGAGACAACTTTCAAATACTGATCTTATTAAACTTAGAAAATTGCAAGAATAAAAGGTTTGGAGTTACCATTTATTTTCTGAAGAATATGAAGTCTGAAATTCAAATATGTGTCATTATTTAGTGAATTAAATCCTTCACTAAAATCCAGAAAACCACAAGGGGTGGTGGGTAGGAACTTTAGGCTCTTGTTACCTGAACCCAAGGTACAAGGTTTGAGCTTGAGTACCTCCTCTAGCCACCAGGTATATTCACTTGGGGCATTTTAAACACACACATACACACACCCTTTCCAGTATGCACACACATGCTGTTTCCAGCACACGCACGCACGCACACACACACCCTTTCCAGCACACACACACACACACACACACACACACACACACCCTTTCCAATACTTGAAAGGAAAACGGCTTGGCAGCAGCATAGATATCCAGTTTGGCTGCTCTGCTTCTTCAAATGACAATGGCTCTGCAGCAGCACCTCAAATGAAAATGGCTCAGCAGCAGCAGCATAGATATCCAGTTTGACAGCATTCACACACACAACCTCCCTACCTCGGCAGCATTCACACACACAAAACCTCCCTACCTCGACAGCATTCACACACACAACCTCCCTACCTCAGCAGCATTCACACATACAATGTCACTACCTTTCCAGGCAGCTTTGCTTCTTATGAAAACATCTCGGCTTATTCTCCATAGACAACAGCAGCATATCCAGTTTAGCAGTATTGAAAAGGCAGCAGGATAGATATATCCATTTTGGCAGCATTAGAAAATGCATCGTGGTTATTCCCGCTAAGGATTTGAGCAGCCGCCAGCTGGAAATGCATGCACGTTGAGCTTCAGCTCAATTCCAACAGGCTGGCAGGCCGTTTCATGGAGTTGATATCATTGCGTGCATGATGACGTCAGCTTAAAAAGCCAGGAAATAAAATTTAAATTAAAAGCGCCGGGATATTCTGAAATTAAGGGGTGCCACTCAAGAATCGTGGCACCCCATTATTTGGACCCCAAAACTCTGTAAAAACCAAGTAATTCGGTACGGTTGGAAGGTATGGCCCACTGCTACACTGTCATGACTTCTTGACAGAGGGAGTAAGATTGGGTTCCCCCTTGTTTGTTGATGTACCAGAACACAGACATGCTGCTGGTGTGAATTACAAGAGTCCTGAGAGGGAGAACTTCTTGAAATGCCTGCAATGTTAGTAGGACTGGTTCATCTCTAGGACACTGACGTGTGAATTGGCCTCTTGGGAAAACCACATACCTTGGATCGTCCTTCCCAAGAAATGCTCCCCCCCACTCCAAATGGGAGGCATCTGTGGTCACTGTGGCCACTGAAGGAGACGGAACAAAGGGACGGCCTAGTTAAATGTCGTCCGACCAAATCCACCAACAAACATGTTTTTTTACAGACATGAATGAGTTTCACTGGGAAGGATAGAGGATGTTGCAGAAAAGACCACTGAACAGCTAGGGTCCATTGAAGAACACACATATAAATTCATGCTAAGGAAACTAAGACCATAGCCACTACAATCAAACCTAGAGCCTGAAGGAAAAATCTGACTGGGGAAGCATGATGAACAAGGATTTGTTGTATACCTATAACTTGCTTGTATCTATGTAATGTGCAGGCAGAGAGTCAACCTGACTTACTGTGTTTAACTGGGCAATGGTGAACTCCAGCCTCTGTACCAGTTGAAGCTTGGGTTTGGAAATGTTGACTGTAATGCCTAATATTTGACAAAGCTGGAGCAAATAGTCCGTGGACTGTTCTAGGAGATGCCTGGTTGAGACAGTGAATAGCCAGTCATCTAAATATTGAAATACTCAGAATCCCAACAGTCTCAAGAGAGCTGCTACCACTGCCATACACCTGCTAAACACCCTGGGGGCAGTGGTGAGACCAAAAGCAAAGGTATCTTCAGGAGCATCTGTTCATCTTTACATAATAGTACATGTCCTGAAGATTGATTGAGCACATCCAATCATCCTTGTACAAAAAGGGCATGAGGGACTGAACTGTGACCATTTGGAACTTTGACTTCTTCATAAATTGGTTCAGATTGCTTTGATCCAAAACTGGTCTCAGGCCTTCTGTCTTCTTTGGTGTTAAAAAGAACCTTGAGTAAGTTCTGAATCCTCTCTGTTCTGGTGGCACCTCCTGGATGACAGTCTTTGTCCAGCAGCTTCTGAATCTATTCAGCTGAAGCTTCTCTCTGACTGGGTGGGATATTGGGAAGCTTTTTTTCTTTTGGATGAGGGAATCTGGAAAAATGGTATGGAATAAATTCTGGATATCATTTTTAGTACCCAGGAATCATTTGTTATAAGAGCCCAGGCATCTATGTGCAAGGAGAAGCGCCCACCAACTGCCTCCAGAGGTGAGCGGTCTGGCAATCCTTCAGGAGTGCTGAAAGGATCTACCTGGAAAGGAATCTTGGGAACCCCTGTTTCTGTGGGCCCCATCTGCTTCACAGATAGCTTCTTCTATTCGCACTTCATCCTCTGCCTCAAGAGTTGTCCTCATGTGAGTCCTGGAAAGAACCCTATGATTTTTGGAACCACATTTTCTTTCCCCCTCTTTGATTCTGAGCGAAGGATTACTGAGGAGTAGAAAACTGAATTCTTATGGCAGACAGGGTCTTTCCCTCCTGTTCATTGCAGGAATGAGTTTCTTTAACAGAAGAGCCAAACCAGGATGTTCTATCAAAAGGAGCATTAATGAAAGAAGATTTGAGATACTCTACAATGTCACACAGTTGCATCCAGGCATGTCTCCACATGGTGATGCCTGAACTGGCAGCCCATAATGTACTGTCTTCAGCATGGAATATTAACCTCGTGGACATATTGGAAGTGGATAATAGAGTGGCCAGTTGTGAGGATGATCTTTTATGGTCCTCTACAGACATGGACTCTAATAAGGATTTGGAGAGTTCTTTGGTCAAATCCCTCTGCAGCCTCATAAAGTACACTAAATAATTCAGTGACCTCAAAGCAAAGGTTGCTGAAGCAAATATACACTTTCCAAATCTGTCCAATGCCCTCGCCTCTCTATTTGGGGAATGAACAGAGGAGCTCTGCTTGGCTAGCTCCTTTTTGTGCCTGCTAGCACAACCACAGCATCAACAAGGACTCCTTTGCTCCAATGGGGTCTGTCTTTCAGTGGTGCCAAAATCTTGTTTGGATGACGGGGAATTGGTTTGCTTCCATGCCCAGTGGGAGACTAGGTTGATAACCTCATCAGCCTGGGAAGTCACCCAAGATGTGTAGGTGGGCCAGAACCAAATGTTTCCAGAAATACTGACTCTTCTGGGGAAGAAGCATCTGTGGACCACCCACCTTTCTGCTTAAGAATCTCTAAAATAACCCCAAATTAGAGGTCATCTGTTGATGATCTGGAGGCCCCTTCCCTTCAATGAAGTCAGTATCTTCTGTGAGAGATTCCATAGAGGAATCTATGTGCCTCTTTTTGCACATTCTCTTATAGGGAAGCTCGTCAGTCGGATGCTCTGGGGAGGTGTCCAAAGAGAGGGAAAGTTCTTCTAAGGAAACTGTCTGGATGCTAGTTGGTACTGGCTGTCCCTGTGGAGTAAGTCTAATGGGATCAGATCTCGGACCCAATGGTGGAAAAGATGTAGGATCCAAGGAAGAAAGAAAGATAGAATCTTTTGGACAAGAGAAATCCCTCCACTACTTTGAAGGCAGATGGACTGGGAGAAGCTACAACTAGTTGCATTTGAGCCGGAACGTCTGAAGGAGACAAACCCTGACCTTGTCCTGAGCCATGCCTCGAGGAGGGAGCTGGATCTGAGCTATCTAGTGCCAAGGGTCCAACGGACAGGGACGGCTTCAACATTGGAGTAGATCCTGGTCCTTGGATCAAACACAGATGCTTTGGCTTCAGGACTCATCCCGATCCAAGGAGACTGGAATAGAACCAGTCAGGGAAACTGTCAGAGTCAAAGACCTAACCCACTTTGGCTCTGACACTAATTCTCCTTGATCTGAGGGCTCCAAGGCTGTGGGATGGATCGCAGCAGGAGATATTACTGTATGGGAAGTGGAAGGGAAGCTCATGGATCTGATGGGAGAAGGAGCTGGAATAACCCCCATCTGAATCTGAGCTCTGAGGAACTCCTCATCATCCAATTCACTTCGGCCATAGAAAGACTTCTGGAAGACCTAACAGACAATGTAGCAGACTGTGGCCTCGAGTATTTTCTCTGTGTGGTTTGATAAAAGGGGGGAATGGAACTGAGGAGACACTAGATCAATCACAAATTTGGGTGAGTTCTAGGAGACTTTGAAACACCAGTGGTCAGATCTGAGGTTTTCAGATCAGAAAGCCGTTCTGGAGATTAACTTGGTGCAATAATTGGATCCAAGGGTTTAGGATCTGAAGGTTTCCTTTTTGGATCCAAGGAAGTAAAATCCAAAGATCTTTGAATCTTTTGAGGAGGCTCTGAAGTCACAGAGGTAGAAGGAGTCTTTGGAGATCAAGGAGGAGATCTCTTTCTAGACTCTGACAGAGCTTTAAAATGCATACTGGGGGGTTTGAGCCCTGCAGGAGGAGGAAGAGGATGAGGGTAGCAATCCCTTAAGGATAAACTTGTTCTTCCTATCTGCAATTGCCCTAGAATTGAAGGTAGCACAATTAGTACTGAGGTGTGCTGCTCCTAGGCAATAAACATGCTCCCTGTGGGCATCAGAATTTGGCATTTTCAGCCTATAGGAAAGTGCACTTTTTAAAACCTGTTAGCTTCTCAGTCATAACTACTAACTATTGTGGGAAAAAAAAAAAAAAAAGGGAAAAGAAAGATTTTTTTTATAGAGCAAACTACCAACAATGATAATAGTAGTATCCTAAAAAGGGTAGAAATGAAAGAAAACTGGTACCAACAATGGTACGCAACAAGGATACTTAAAAAGGTAGAAAACAAGGAGTCGTCGAACAAGAGCTAACGAGTAGAAACTCTGAAAAACAAAACTAGACAGAGGAAGAGGTATGATGTAGGGAAAGTCTTAGAATAAGACAGGGTAAATAAAAAGTACTCTTAAATGCTTGCACAATTGAAAAATGGCTTATGAAAGAGGATCCACATCCATGCAAGGTGGTGGCAAATGAGATCTGAGGTACTGTAGACTAGCTGGGGCATTATGGGTAGAGGGAGGGGTTCAACAGTTGGATCCGTAAATTTGATATATGCAGCTGAGTGGGATCCAAGGTCGAATCTATAACCTATATGTTGAGGAAGAATGAAAAGGACATCAGATTATATAATACATTTTTATCTTCCTAAAGCTCATATAATTACTATAGGTGTGGTCTCAACTCTTTTGCCACTGCCTCAGAATGTCTGGTAATTGCAAAATGTTTTCATTCCAAAGAAAAAGTTCTTTTGAAAGCTGTGAAAAAGAAAATGTTTGATTAAAGCTGAAGCTGTTAACATTTCATTCTCAAGATACAATATAGAGACAGAAAAAAAATCAGATCACTAGGGAAAATGTTATCAAATAAGGAAGTAGCAAGTTCAGTCCTATTTTGTGTTCCCTTCAGTACTTAAGGTGGTTTGACACTAATATTTCTTATGTAAGCAAAGGTGAGGTGGAACTGCGGTAAAATTTAATAGAAGCCTTATATGAAATTTAATTTGTGAAATATATTGAAATATCAGAAGTGGAAGAAGCAAGGAATTCCTTTCTCTCCTTTGCAAAATTCAAGCTTCAAAGCAGAACTCCTGTTGCCGCCCACCCATTGTTACATACGTGATTGTCTTCTACCATATGTATCATCCCCAGACAAGAATTTCTGGTAATATAGGGGATTACTGACCAAGTATATAGTCATATCAAGGATGTTATGTGTTCAATAGATGGATATAAAGAAATTCACCTTGAGAGCAAAGCTCATGAATTGAATTTGACATCCATATTGGGTTATGATAGGAAAGTCATGATCACAGTTTTTGCATTGCATACAGCTTCACCTGCTCCTATGTACAACAAAAGTTAGAGAGAGACAACAGTGCAGTAGTGGTAAGTGGTTTACATCTTAGATAACTGTAACACAATAATTGCTGCCACACAGAGTGACCCTAGTGAAGAGTCTGGCAGTTGGCAAAGAAAGAAATCTCCAGATTGAGTAAATGACTGACTAGCTAGCATTACCATAAAAAGAGAAAAAATATGTGGATTTGGAGGGTAAGCCCAACATAAGCTCCCTCACTTACTGACAATTTTGGAAGGGGAAAGGTGTGTAGGTCGTTCCAGTGTTGAGGCAGAAACCAGATAAATTTAACGTTCTGGTAAATAGATAACTTCTGTATTTCTCTGGTTCTGTATGAACACTGGAAACAACTGAACCAAGTCCTTAACTGATATAGGGTGGCATAAGGCAGCAAACCTTTGAGAATAGTTGCTCCAAGAAAAGCCTGAGTTCTGGAGAGAGTGGTCAGACTATAATGCTTGGCAAAGGTATGCAAGGATGATCAAGCAGCAGCAGCTGTAATGTCCTGTAGAGGCAAGTTACATATGAAGGCATTATACATCCCCAGAACCCTACCCAAGTGCACTTTTAGTTTTGTGGCCAAAGTTTGATCTGCACAAGGGTAACACAAATACGCAATTGAGCAAAATAATCTTGAATATCTTGTGACATTTCCTAGCTGGTAAAAAAGGCATAAATAGTTGCTCATTCTTGCTGAAGTCTTTTTGAGCTAAAAATGAAACTGCCTAATTACATTCAAACAATGAAGATATTCCCCTTTGTTAGTATATTTAGGAAAGAAAATTGTTAAATATATAGACTGGTTCAAACTGGTTTACTTTGCCATCTTTCGCATACATGATAGATGAGTCCAGAGTGAGACTCTGTCTGTATGAAAACAATGTATGGATATTTGAGGAATGTGTCAATTTCAGAAATTCTTCTGGCAAATGTGATAACACTAGCAGGGCAGTTTTCCTTGACATAAACTTAAGGAGGTATTAAATTTGCTGGTTCAAATTGTAGTTTCATTTACATTTCTAACATCAAATTCAAATCCTAAGGGGGAGCTGACTTTACCAAGGGTGGTACAGAATAAAATACTCCTTTGATGAAGGCTCTAGTGATCTTATGACAGACCAATGGCGAAATCTGAAATCCTTCATGGAAGGATGAAATGGCTGCTAAGTGAACCTCAATAGAGAAGTAACTAGCTCCTTTGTTGAAAAGATCTGTTAAAAAAGGTAAGCACTCTAGCTAGGGAAACTTACATAGGATACGTTATTTCTAGGATCCCAAAATGAAACCATTTCCTATTTACCTTCATAAATCTTTCTTGCTGGAAGGTTTTGGAGAAGCAGTAATCGAGTGAACAACCTCTGCGATAAATGAATGGCTTCTGGCCATCACTGCAATTGGACAAATCATGCAGTTAAATAAAGAAAATGCACGCCTGGGGGAGGCTGACCCGTCAGATACATCAGCAGGGAGGGGCTCTTTTGAGGAAGGGTCCTCTCTTGGGAGAAGGACACAGTAAGGGAAACTACATCTGGCAAGGTCAGAATGAGACAATAAGAATGACCTGTGTTTTGCACAATTTGGCTTTTTGCAGAAATCTGGTTATGAGTGGAATAACTGGATATGTATAAAGGAGACTGGGGGGAATCTTGGCAGAATGCATGTTTTGGTGACTTCCTTGGCTGAGGAGCAATATTGAAAAATTGTTGGTATTTTGATATTGGTGGATGAAGTGAAGAGATCACAACAGGGTCTTCCCTATTTCTGAAAATGCTGATAGATATTTTTCTGTTGAGACCCCATTCATGAGGGTGCAGTATTTGTCTGCTCAACCTATCTTTGATCATGTTAGATGACCCCAGTATGTGCTTTGTTATAAGAAAGTGATATAATGACAGCCCATTCCCATACCCTTATAGCTTCGCTGCATGCAGTACATGTACAAAACCCTCCGCAGTCAGCTGTCATTATATCAGAAGCTAAAATATATAGTGACACCAAAATATTGACAGCTCATACAATATTGACAAAAAACACCCCAACTCCACATTAAACAGTAAGAAAGTCTAGTTCTGCAATTAGTTTACACTAACATTAAAACATAAAAAAATGTGAACCATAGTAATACCATAGAATATCTTACTGATGCATGCTAGTCCTGCCCCAACTCTGCACTGTACCGTAGAAAAACCTTTTCTGTAACACTACCTCTAAAAAGACAGGATTACATGTATACATCAACAAATACACACAGTACTAAAGCTATACCCTTACCTCCTCTCTACCTGCCAGCACTCATACACAATCCTACCCCTAACACCAACCCACTGTCTACATTATTATTAAAATGAACCGTCTGCATTTTAATACTCATGTTTACACTACCTGTCTGCATTATGAACTGCAACTATATATATATATATATATATATATATATATATATATATATATATATATATATATATATATATAGACACACACACATATATGTGTGTGTGTGTGTGTGTGTGTGTATACTTAAAATAATTTAAACAGCATATCAACAGGAAAAATATTTAAATGCAAAAATACTGAAAATCTAATGACACCCATAGCCAATGTTTTTTGCAGGAATTAAGCCACCCTGCACCCCCATGCTAATTATATATACCAACTACAAGGTTGCACAAGTGGGGAAAGGCATAGAGTCTTCCCAATATAACTTTAATTATGTCAATATTTTGTGATTAGATATGTTTGGTCTTAGGTATTTTTGCTTATCGACATCATGCTCTTTAGATTATTTTAAGTATACCCATATATATAGTAATATATATTTTATTTGTGTGTGCATGTGTACTGAAATTAAATGAAACACAAAAATATTGATGTTTACAAAGTTGACAACAAAATGCTGACACGTTACTGTACGTGCCAACTGGCAATATCGGCACAGACAAAACTTCCAACTTAATAAATTATAACAAAAAAAAAGAAGTTATGTACTCACCATAACATTCCATGTTGGTAGTCCATCTCACCCTTCATTTTTACATATGGGTTCGGAGCCGATCCTCAGCTCCAACTCGGACAGTTTTCAAGCTCGAAAACTTCTGGTTGGCTCATGGCTAAGCAGGTATCCCATGCTGTACCAGTGCAATCCCCAGATCTTGTTTGCTGCTTGCTAGAAACAGAAAAACCCCTAACCAACAAACCAATACTAAAGGGTCACCAACCAAGAGAATTAAATTATTACCTCCAGATCTTCCAGGATGGGGGCAGGAGGGCGGGTTGGTAAAAATGAAGGGTGAGATGGACTACCAACATGAAACATTATGGTGATACATAACTTCTTTATGTTAGGTAGTCCAATCTCACCTTCATTTTTACATATGGGACAGCGTCCCTAACGCCTTATTCTTGGGTGGCTCATTGGAAAATACTCCTGAGCACCGTGGAGCCAAAGGATGCTCTACCCCTGGATGCCAAATCCAACTTATAATGAGTAATAAAGGTGTGAGGGATAGCCCACGTAGCTGCTGCACAGATATGATCAAGTGGTACCCTGGCTTGAAAGGCTGCAGAGGCAGACAGAGACCTGGTAGAATAAGCCTTGATCCTCTGGGGTAAAGGTCTGCCCTCCGAAATGTAGATGAAGGCTATGCAACTAGAAATCCAATTAGACAATGTCACCTTAGAAACTGGTAAGCCCAATCTGGAGTCAGAAAAAGAAATGAATAACTGGTCTGGCTTCCGAAATTCTTTGGTCCGTTGAAAATAAAAACGTAGCTGTCTATGAACGTCCAGCTGGTGGAAACGATATTCAGCTGCATTACAGTGATTGGGAAAGAAAACTGGAAGCTCAATGGACTGATTTAAGGTGACAGTAGAACAAACTTTGGGAACAAACGAAGGATTGGTACGTAAAGATACCCTGTCTTTAGGAAAGATTAAATAAGGAAGCTTAATAGACAGGGCTTGTAGCTCAGATACAAATCTGGATGACATAATAGCTACTAAAAACACAGTCTTCCAAGACAAATATTTTAAAGATGAGTGAGAAAGTTCAAAGGGAGGGATGTCAATTTGGACAACACAAAATTTAAGTCTCAAGAAGCCACAGGTTCTTGTAATGGTGGTCTCAGTAAAGTGTCTCCTCTCAAGAAAGTCTTGCATAGCTTATGAGACATAAGGTTGGCATTTGCAGACCCTAAATAAAAATGAGAGATTGCCGCCAATTGCACTTTGATAGTGGCCATGGCAGATCCCTGCTGAAGAAGCTCTGAAAGGAATTCCAGAATCATGGGAATGGGAGCGGTGTAAGGATCCACGTTCATTTTCTGTGTCTAAACAGAAAACCTTTTCCATTTACTGTCATACAACCTTCTGGTCGAGGGTTTATGCGAGGATGAGAGAATATGTGACACTGATGAAGAAACATCATGAAGCCTGACTAGAGATGGAACTGGAGCAGTCATGCTGTCAATTTGAGGGTGTGGAGAGCGGGATGTAGCGAACCCGACATGTGGGTCAATAGAACTGGAACTGGGTCCAAAATCCAAGGATCGTTCAGAAGAGGCTCGAGGAAGGGGAACCAGACCTGATGAGGCCAGTAAGGAGCAATGAGGATCAACTTGCTTCCCAGCCGATTGGCTTTCTGAATCACTTTGGGGATAAGAGGGAATGGAGGAAAGGCATATAGAAGTCCCGTGGGCCAATCGTGGACCAGAGCGTCTCTAGGTGTTTCCCCGGAGGGGGAATTAGGGAAAAATAACTGCTGCACTTGGCACTGATTGGGTTGGCAAAAAGGTCACAGCAAGGCTGTCCCCATCTCCAGAAAATCTGTTCCACTATTTCCTGTTTCAGAGACCACTCGTGAGGCAGTAAGATTGCCCGGCTTAGCTTGTCGGCTAAATTGTTGGTTGTCTCCAGAATTTGCATTGCCACCAGAAAGCGCTGGGAAGAAATCACCCATTCCCAAACTCACACTGCTTCTCGACAGAGTTGGTAAGATCTGGTACCGCCCTGTTTGTTGATATACCACACAACCAACATGTTGTCTGATTGTATCGCAATCGTCCATGGAGGAAGAAGGTCCTGAAGTGCTTGCAATGCCAGAAGCACTGCCCTCATCTCCAGAACATTGATATGCAGATGAGCCTCGTGTTCTTGCCATGTGACATGGACAGTCCTGTCAAGGTAATGTCCCCCCACCCGACCTGGGAGGCATCCGTGGTCACAGTGGCAACGGGTTGGGCAGGTACAACGGGAGCTCCCGTGAACAAGTTGTTGGGGGCTATCCACCAATGAAGGTCCTTTTTGCATGATTCCGTCAGCAGGATAGGGTGACTCAGCGGTAGATAATAGAATGACCACTGGGAAAACAGGAGCCATTGGAGAATTCTCATGTGCAACCTGGCTAAAGGTATTAACAGAATGGTTGAGGCCATCATACCGAGAAGTTGAAGAATCCATTTTGCTTTGACCTTCTGAAGTGGAAGAAGACGGTGAACTTGTGAGATGAGGGCTTGTGCTCTTTTGGCGGGGAGACGAACTGTCATATCCACTGTGCCTACCTCTGCACCTATAAAAATCACAGATTGCAAGGGTGGTAATGCAGATTTTTCCTAGTTTATGGAGATCCCTAGCTGAGCACAAAGTTGAATGGTGGCATCCCTGTTTTGGATGAGTAGATGCCTGGTGGCGGTGGTCAGGAGCCAGTCATCCAAATATGGAAACACCTGGATACCCTGACATCTCAAGTGAGCTATCACGACTGCCATGCATTTGGTGAACACCCTGGGGGCTGTGGTGAGACCAAAGGGCAGAGTACGAAACTGATAATGACTGGATCCCAGCCGGAAGCACAGATATCTCCTTGATGCCTTGTCCATTTTTATATGGTAGTAGGTGTCTTGGAGATCCAGACAGCACATCCAATAGTCTTTCCCTAACAACAGGAGTATCAACTGCAGTGTGACCATCCAAAACTTGTCCTCCTTCACGGATTCGTTTAATCTGCTGAGGTCCAAAATTGGCCTACAGACTCCAGTTCGTTTTGGGATTTAAAAGAACCTAGAGTAAGTTCTGGATCCTGTCTGGTCTGGTCTGCTGGGATGGGCTGGATGACTCTTTTTAAGAGCAACTTGTTGATCTCCAAAGGTGCCTGATCCCTGTGATTGGATGGAACATCTGGGATCATTTTGGGAACAAACGGTGGAAGGGAAAAGGGTATGATATAGCCTCTGGTAACAACTCTTTGTACCCACTTGTCTTGGGTGATATTTAGCCAGGCTTCTGAATACAAAGAGATGCGTCCCCCAACTTGCCACAGAAAAACGCAGTCGGGCCCCACATCAGGAGTGCTGATAAGGCCACCCTCGAAAGGAATCACGGCCTTGCTGGTTTTGCGGACTGCCCCTGCCTCTAGGGCGACGTCTACCATTTCCTCCTCATCTACCTCCGAAGGAGGATTCACTCTGTGTGTCCGGAAAGACCCTCTGGGACTTTTTGAACCACATTTTACCACCCCTTTGACCTTTGGGGTATGGTCAAGAGGGACCGGTAAAATGGACTCCCACAACAGAGAGTTTTTCCTTCCTGCTCACACCGAGTGAGTGTTTGTTTCACCTTGAGACCAAACAAGGAGGAACCATCAAACGGGGCGTTGGTGAAGGTGGACTTGAACAGCTCCGGAAAATTACACAAGCGCATCCAGGAGTGGCACCTAAGGGCAACTCCTGAACCCGCTGCTCTGCTCGCTCCATCAGCCGCATGGGAGATAAGCTGCATGGAGGAGTTAACTACAGAATTTAGGGTGGACAACTGAGCAGCGATCCTATCAGGGACTCCCTCAGGACAAGCACTCTGTATGGAATCTCCTAACTCCTTGAGGAGATCCCTCTGCAACCTCGTGAAGTGGGTAAGATAGTTCAGAGATCGGAGTGTAAATGCCGCTGAACTAAATACACGCTTCCCAAATCTGTCCATCTGTCGAGACTCCTTGTTTGGCGGATGAACAGAGGAAGAAGTCTCTGCCAACTCCTTCTTTGTGACTGCCGCCACCATGGCATCTACAGGAATACCCTTAGACAAGAACTATTTTCCAGGAGGGGCAGACAGGAACTTATTTGGTCTCCTAGGAATTGGCTCCACGGCATCGGGAGTATCCCACACCTTCCAACTAACCAGATCTATTAGTTTGTCGAAAGGTGAAGACACCCAAGAGGCAGAGGGTTGAGACTCGAAAGCTTTCAGGTACACTGACTCCTCATCAGAAGGGTTGACAGTGGGCCAGTCGCACGTCTGTTTAAGGATCTCCAAGATGTCCACAAAGGAGACATCATCAGAGGATGACTTGGGGGACCCTTCCGACTCCTCGAGGTCAGTGTCTGATGTCAGAGACTCATCCTGGGAGTCAATATGCTTCTTCTTGCATACCCTCTTCCGAGGGGGCTCCTCGAAGGGTCCTTCTGGGGAGGACTCAGAAGAGTGGAGACCACCAGCCGGTGGCTCCTGAGGCTGCGGGTCTCTGCTGTCTCCGGAGAGAGTAGGTACTGAGACTGAAGTGGAAGCCCTGGGGGGAACAGTGCTTGTACCACTGGCAGGGGCTGTAGATTGAGGCAGCATGCTCCTCATCACCTCAAAAGCTGACCTCTCTGGCTCCAAAGAGACAAAGTTTGGTGTCGGAGCCAGAGCCATCGGCTCCGAGATAGATGCAGGGTCCAAGCTCACCCTGGCAGAAGCACCGAGAGGAAGGATTGAAACTGAAGATCGATTCAAACCCTCCCCATTGATGCAGACAAAAGAGCTTCGGACCCTGGACACGACGGACAGAGCCGAGCATGTCGGAGCCAAGCACAGCTCCAATGCAGCAGCAAGGGGAAGTCAGAACCAAGGGTTCCTCCATTGGTAACAAGCACTCCGGCTCCAAAAGGCCAACATGGCTCAGAGGAGGAATCACAGACAAGGGCAAAACTGGCTAGAGTGGCTCCAGAGCCGACAGGGTCAGAGCCAAAAAAAAATTTAGGCAGAGCAGACGACTTCAGGAGTCTCAGTACTACCCTCTCCACATCTTCTTCTGAAAGGCTCCTGGAAGATCTGGAAGATAAAGTAGGGGATCTCAACCTAGCAGGCACTAGAGACTTGCTTAGCAAGGAGACCATTAGGGATTCTACAGACCGGCTCCAAGCAGTAGAGTCAACTGCTATTTCCAAAGGTTCAGAAGTCGGCACCGAAGCACCTGTGACCGACTCTGATACCATGGTGCTCTCCTTCGGCTCCGAAGACTGAGGAGTCGAGGAGGCAGATTTTGGTAATTTGGAAGGTGGCTCCGAGACACCAGCCAGTGCTGGATAAGGCCTTTTTGAAGCTTTAGATTTGGAGTCAGATCTGAATTTTGTAGACTTGGAAGAAGAAGCCAACGAACTAGATAAGGCTTCCTCAAAGGTTGGTTTCAGAAGACCCCTGAGTATTAGCTTGTTCTTTCTCTCCTGCAACACTCTAGGAGAGAAAGCATGACAGAACAAGCATGATTCCTGCAAATGGATGGCTCCCAAGCAGGAGACATAGCTACTGTGGCCATCCGTTAATGACATTTTCTGGGAGCATTTCATGCATTTTTTTAAACCCAGAGGGTTTATGCTCCTTGCTATCCTTAGACATTGCAGACACACACGCAAAACCAGAGGAGAAATAGGTAAAGAGAGAATAACTGAGGACTAGGTCCTCTAACTAAAATGGGCCTAGCCCTGCAGAAGAATTACATGAGGACTAGGTCCTCTAAGTTAAATGGGCCTAGCCTGGTGTAATAGAAAACTAGGTCTTCTAACTCAAACAGACCAAGTATATAACACAGACACACACACAGGTTCAATCACACAGAAAAAAAATTTGCAACAGCAATCCTAAAATACGACTTTAGCGGATCCCCGCCAAAGACAACAAGTTAACAATCAATAAGTTAACAGTACAAATAAATCAACAGGAGCCCCTGTTGATTAAGAGTGGTAAAAAACAGCCAAAACTAACGATCTAGGCAAAAAAGTGCAATGGCGCCTAACTACTGGTACAAAGGATACTAACTACTAAGGTCAAACAAGTCCACAGGACAATTTAGGTAAAGGCCTATATATATAATACCACTAAATAACAGTAAATATGCAAAAACCACTTATGAATGAAAGAATTGAAGAGAGACTAAGCCAGAGCCAAGAGAAGCACATCCGAACTCGAAGAGGCAAACGAGATCTGGGGATTGCACTGGTGCACCATGGGATACCTGCTTAGCCATGAGCCAACCAGAAGTCTTCGAGCTTGAAAATCGGCCGAGTCGGAGCCAAGGATTGGCTTCGAACCCATATGTAAAAATGAAGGTGAGATTGGACTACCTAACATCATTGTTTTTTTTTTTTGCAGATGCAAGGCCCCCCCTCCCCGCTAATTATATATACTAACTCCAATATTGGACAATTTCAGGGAAAGGGTATATTTCCCAACTCCAACAATTGTGCAATCTCAAATACCTACTGACCATCAATTTAGTTGATTAAACAGATGTCAGCCAAAAATCAGGTTCACAAATTTCAGTTGAAATATATACATATACTGAAAAACAAACACACACACACATGCACACACACACACAGACATTCTCCAGAAAAGTGGCATTTTCTGTGACTAAAAAGAAGCCACTGCCAAACATTCCTATATGGACCACTGCTAAATGGCAGAGACAACCTGAGTACTAAAGACAAGAATGGCATTAGCAGGTGTGGACTGTACCTCATTGTCAATGCAAAACTTTCTGAAAGTTTTAATTTTAAACGTTAAATACAATTTGAGGTGGCAGATTTCAATGGGCATATTGGTGAAGGGAACAGAAGGGATGAGAAAGTGATGGGCAGGTATGGTGTTAAGGAGAGGAATGCAAAAGGTCAGGTGGTAGTGGATTTTGAGAAAAGGATGGACATGGCTGTGGTAATACGTATTTTAAGAAGAGGGAGGAGCATAGGGTGACGTACAAGAGTGGAGGAAGATGCACTCAGGTGGATTATATCCTATGCAGAAGGGCCAGTCTGAAGGAGATTGGAGACTGTAAAGGGGTGACAGGGTAAAGTGTAGTTAGGCAGCATAGAATGGTGGTCTGTAGGATAACATTGGTGATCAAGAGGAGGAGGACAAGTGTGAGAGCAGTACCAAGGATCACATGGTGGAAGTTGAAAAAGGGTGATTATGAGGTGGAGTTCAGGGAAGAGTTAAAACAGGCATTGGGGGGAGGTGAAGAGTTACCAAATAGCTGGGTAACTACAGCAGAGATGGTAAGGGAGACAGCTAGAAAGGTGCTTGGTGTGACATCTGGACAGAGGAAGAAGGACAAGGAGACCTGTTGGTAGAATGAGGAAGTACAGGAGAGTATACAGAGGAAGAGGTTGGCGAAGAAGAAGTGGGATTGTCAGAGAGATGAAGAAAGTAGGCAGGAGTACAAGGAGATGATGAGCATGACAGAGAGAGAGGTGGCAAAGGCTAAGGATAAGGCATATGGAAAGTTGTATGAAAGGTTAGACACTAAAGAGGGAGAAAAGGACCTGTACCGATTGGCTAGACAGAGGGACCGAGCTGGGAAAGATGTGCAGCAGGTAAGAGTGATAAAGGATAGTGAGGGAAACATACTCACAAGTGAGGAGAGTGTGTTGAGCAGATGGAAAAAGTACTTTGAGGGGCTGATGAATGAAGAGAATGAGAGAGAGAGAAGGTTGGATGATGTGGGGATAGTGAATTAGGAAGTGAAACAGATTAGCAAGGAGGAAGTATGGATAGCTATGAAGAAGATGAAGAATGGAAAGGCTGTTGGTCCAGATGACATACCAGTGGAAGCATGGGGGTGCTTAGGAGAAATGGCAGTGGAGTTTTTAACCAGATTGTTTAATGACATGTTGGAAAGTCAGAGGATGCCTGAGGAGTGGAGAAAAAGTGTTTTGGAACATTTAGTTGATGTGAGGAGGAAAAAAATTGAAAGTCCAGTGGCCATGCATTGCTTGTCCAAACATGGAGGGTCAGAAGATGGCTTATTTTTCAGTATTCTAGCACGTCCCATGTCTTCGAGCGGTAATTTTAAACATCAGTTGAATAAACTAGAAAGTCGAATGATTATAAATTATCACACTTTATGCCCCCAAGGTATGAATTCAGAAAATAATTTGAATATTTAAGATGTTTTGCAATATATTTAACTTATTATTAAGGTATAAGTCAATGCAGTTTATTAAATGAATTTGGAAACTAAATTTTGTAAGTATATGTACTAATATGTATTTGCAGTTAAAATATGTATTTAAATTATGTATTAATATAGTTAGAGTTTAGATGTAGAGGTGTTTAAAATGAATTAAAAGTTTGAGCTGATATGCATACATTTTGATGTTTAAATAGACATATTGACAATATAATAACATTACTATGTTTTTTTTATATTGTATGGGGACTTTATAAGGGTTGGTAACATTTTTCTAGTGGTTGCAGTCTGTCAAAAGAACTGAATGCTGATGAGTATGGTTAATTTAATAATTATGTAATTGATGTTATTTGAATAGCTTAATTGAAGGTTTGCACAAATGGTATAAAAAGGGACATATTTTGAAGCTGTAATGTTCCAGTAGAAGGCGAGAAGCCGAGGTACTAGAACGGTTGTAATTCCTGCTCCTTAATTATGTGGTATGAAGAGTTTGCTGCTTTATGTCTTTTGGTGAAAAAGTGTTTTGGTACCTATTTTTAAGAATAAGGGTGATGTGCAGAGCTGTAGTAACTACAGAGGGATAAAACTGATCAGCCACAGCTTGAAGTATGAGAAAGAGTAGTGAAAGCTAGATTAAGAAGGGAGGTGATCATTAGTGACCAGCAGTATGGTTTCATGCCAAGAAAGAGCACTACAAATGTGATGTTTGCTCTGAGAGTGTTGATGGAGAAATATAGAGAAGGTCAGAAGGAGTTGCACTGTGTCTTTGTGGACTTGGAGAAAGCATATGATAGGGTGCCTAGAGAGGAGTTATGGTATTGTATGAGGAAGTCAGGAGTGGCAGAGAAGTATGTAAGAGTGGTACAGGATATATACGAGGGTAGTGTGACAGTGGTGAAGTCTGCAGTGGGAGTGACAGATGTCTTTAAGGTGGAGGTGGGATTACATCAAGGATCAGCTCTGAGCTCTTTCTTATTTGCAATGGTGATGGACAGGTTGACAGATGAGATCAGACAGGAGGGCCCCATGGACTATGATGTTTGCAGATGACATTGTGATCTGTAGTGAGAGTAGTGACCAGGTTGAGGAGACCCTGGAGAGGTGGAGATATGCTCTAGAGAGGAGAGGAATGAAGGTCAGCTGGACTAAGATAGAATATGTGTGTGTGAATGCAAGGGAGGAGAGAGGAATGGTGAAGATGCAGGGTGTAGATATGGCGAATATGGAGGAGCTTAAGTACTTGGGATCAACAGTTCAGAGTAATGGTGAGTGTGGAAGACAACACAGGCAGGGTGGAATGGGTAGAGAGGAGTGTCACGAGTGATTTGTGACAGACTGGTACCACTAAGAGTGAAAGAAAAGGTCTACAAGGGGGTAGTGAGACCAGCTATGTTGTATGGGTTGGAGACGGTGGCATTGACAAAAAGGCAGGAGTCAGAGCTGGGAGTGGCAGAGTTAAAGATGTTAAGATTTGCACTGGGTATGACAAGGATGGACAGGATTAGTAATCAGTATATTAGAGGGTCAGCTCAGGTTGGACAGTTTGGAGACAAAGTCAGAGAGGTGAGATTGCATTGGTTTGGACATAGGCTGAGGAGGGATGCTGGGTATATTGGGAAAAGGATGCTAAGGATGGAGCTGCCAAGTAAGAGGAAAAGAGGAAGGCCTAAGATAAGGTTTATAGATGTGGTGAGAGAGGACTTGGTGTGACAGAGCAATATGCAGAGGACAGGAAGACATGGAAACAGATAATCTACTGTGGTGACCCCTAATGGGAACAGTCAAAAGAGAAGAAGAAGAAAGACAATTTGAGATGCATTTTATATGGGGAGCTTATGTCATCATTTAACTGCCACAATTTATCACATTGCATTAATATTATGATTCCAAATGGGGATTTCTTTAATGGTGAGGAATGCAATGCATCTCCAGAATATTCCTGCATTGGTCTGGAATTGCATCACAAATCATAGTTAGAAGTAAAAACATATAATACATCTCCAGATGAGGCATTTTTATCACTGGAAAAATGTACCACCATAACAGCTTGTTCTGACCATGGTAATATGGTCCAGCAAACTTCAGCATTGTACTTAAGTCCTAAAAAGTAGACCAGCAATCATAGCTGCATTCTATAAACAAATGTTCAAGAATAATTCCCTGAATGTTTTACTTACAACTGTGAAAAGGGGGATGATATACGACCCATTACACATTGACAAAAAATGATTTTACAGACATTTCAGCCTCACAGTTCGGCATGCTGCATATCTGTGTTCTGTTAGGGGTGGGTATATGAGTTTTGGTCATGGTCAGGAATGTAATACATGGTAAGAATATTACTGTACTCAGCTGGCATTACCTTAAAAGTAAAAGTGATGTATATGTCCAGATACCTTATCTGTCACTGGGGGAAAAAACACCAGATTTTCCCACACTGACCACCACAATATGCCAAATTAAATACAGGACAGACTGACACTTACATTTTTAGGTGTGTATTGTTTAACGTGGGTGCATTTCCTATAAAGCATCTAAAGTATAATTGCCTGAAAAGTTTACTAAGAAATAGGAAAAGGGAGCAAGATATAGCTTGTAACATAAAACTCCCAAATGCAGGGTTTTACAGACATTTCACTGTCACGTATTGGCATATTGCTGTATTACATGTCAATATATGATTTGCCTTTAGGATGAGAAAGCAACACATGTCCAGAATATAACTGTATTGAGTTGACACTGTATGAACATCACATGAGAAGTAAAATCTAATGTATATTTCTCCAAAACAGTCACCTTTACTGTCAATGGATTTATGCTAGCCCTCAATTCAGACTTGTATACAATGACATATATAACATGATTAAATTTAAGTGTATTTAAATTCTGTAGGCCTTCATATATGAAAATCCCCAACTAACAGTATTTTAAAGGTGTGTGAAATTATATACTTTTTTCAGAGAAATTTGTTAAAAATTCAAACTGTTTCACAACTACTATATACTGGTAGGCAGCACCAGTAGGTGTATACAGGACTATACTGCTTTAAAGCAAACAAGATAGCTATATTGATTAGCATGTCATATGGCATACAGAAGTTGAAGAGGATTCAGGTTAAATGTAGATCGTAGTGCAGTTATTCCACACGTTGACATAAATTGTAACCTACTGACATGCTGCTGTGTCAGAAATGGGAAAATATCTGCCAGAAAGGGATAAAAAGAATAAATCCATTTACAGATATGAAGAAACATATTTGGTCACAGGAGTTTTTGTGTTTTGAGCTATACAAGTAAAACTCTCCAGAAGTGTGACTGCACTGCAGCTCCCCGAGATTCTTGTACTGAGTGGAAATTTGTCTGAGAACTAAAAACTTTGGATCTAGAAGTTCACTTTATTGCCCACATCTCCTCATAATACTGTTGTAACCCAGCCTTAGACACAAGTTTATTTCAGATACAACAGTGCAAACTTTGCAAGATGCATCACTCCTTGAAACCTCTGTAAGGCCTGCATGACTATGGCCTTGGCATTTGCACATTGAAAAATCATGAGATTTAGCATGCAGCTTTCCTGAATACTGGTTGGGAAGAAGCCATAAAGATACTTAACTCTTACTTTTCTTTAAGAGGAGAAAGACTGAAAACTGCCATTTATTAGACATCTGTTCTTCAATAAAGCACAGGTTCCTACAGACACTACAGATTCTTATGTTATCAAGTTGAAGGACAAAGCCAATGACTATGACTTTCGTGAGCTGCATGATTCTCTAATGAAAAAGAATACTATATGTATAAATGATGAAACAAATGGTAGGCTACTGAGAGAAACAGATGCAGCCATATTAAAAGCTGTGGATGTGTGCAGACCAAGTGCAATTAGTAATGTATGATGAAAGAATTAATTGATAGAAAGTGTGTGTGAAATACAATGCGAGTCAAATAAGGCAAAAAATCATAAAGAAAGGCAGGGTATATTATGAAAGTAAGGAACATGAAACAGAAAGCCATGAGGTGCTGCTTTATTACAACAAAAGAACCCAAGATGGAATAAAGACTCACTGCATTGTAATTAAGGCTCACTGTAGGTATGCCATTGGCATACAAGAGGAGGATCCTAACATTTAATCAAGCTTCCTGAATATGTACTAGAAAATGACCATCTAAGATGAGTAAGTGGAAAAACAAGTTAGGACGGCGCAGTGGTGCAGCTGTAGCATTGTCGCCTCACAGCAAGAGGTTCTCCAGTTCAATTCTCGGCTGGGATGCCTTCTGTGTGGAGTATGCATGTCCTCCCTGCATTCATGTGGGGTTCCACTGGGTGCTCCAGTTTCCTCCCACATTGCAAAGACATGTATCTGGACAGTTTTTCCCCGGGCCTCCGCTGAAAATTGGCTTCATTCCAAGTCGGACTTTCCCACGTTAACAAAATGATAAATACTAAATAAAATAAGTGTGGTCAAATATATTTTGCAAGCTCTGAAACGCAAATGCAAAAATTAACTGTATTTGGGTACTGCTAAAGTGAACAATCTTGACAGTGTGAATTGGAAAACACATATGGAGCACTGAAACAGACTGCTAAAAAATACTGAGAATGGGCCTGGGAGGGAATGAATGTAGAATTTCAGTAAAATACCAAAAGTTTGACAGATTATACTTTTGAACACTGGATCATTTTCATTTTATTTCATTCATCTGCATTTCATTACCAAGAAAGTTCACCTTAATTATCTGAGTATGTTTTCTGGGAATGTCGGAATGGGCAAAGTCCCTTTTAACTGAAGGCCTGAATAGAAAAGCTCCATAACAGACATCTACATTATAACAGCACTGCCTTATTTGGTACACTCCAGTGGGAGCTGGGCACATACAGTTACTTAATCTGGTCACCGTTAGGTCAGAAACTGCTGACATCTAAATACAAGTCTAAAAGGTTCAGATTTATTTTTCAAACAGTTGTACTTAACAGAAGATAATTCTTCTAATACTTTGAAGTGTTTGGCTTGTAAAAATCTATCAATAGTAAAAAGAATTCAGTGCAAAAGCAAAAGATCAATACTACACAGACATCTAAGGTACTGTGCGAGTCAGACCTATGATATTCTGCATGTTGATGCTAAATTTTACAAGCTATGTAAACATGACAAAAGAACATTACATAGAAATATAATGAGATGCAGTACCAGTGACTCATGCTGCTAGAAAACACATTGCAATACTCAGAAATAAAGCAAAGAATGGAAACCCAGTCTGTTATTAACAAGCAATTAGAGTCAAATGGGTGAATGGTATGGTCACTGTTATGGAGCTAAGATTCATTTTTCATCTGCTCCATTTCACAAGATGTGAATACAGTGATTAAAAGAAAACATTACCCATTGCTTACTGTTGACAGTCTCAGGAATGCAAAATACTACATATTTCTTAGCATTAGAAATATTAAGAATTTCTAGTAGAGAAACCTATGCAAATCAAGTGCCATATTGTTTACATTTCATATACTATTAGGTAGACAGATATACCTTGGATGGCCATTTTGAATCTTGCAGTGCCAGAAGCTTTTCAAAGAGCAGCTGCACATGTGACTGAAGGATTATAAAGTAATGTAAACACAAGTAATCACACATTAGTGAGGTTAAAAAAACAAATGAGGATGGAAAGGGACTGATTCAGCAGCTGTGTAGATTAAAACAATGCAATTTCAAGCTAAATAAAAGCAATTAAGTTACACTCAGAAGTATATGATTTATTTTCAACATCAGAGGGCCTAACACTCAACCAGAAAACAACAAAGCAACCACACAGATGCCAAGGCCAGTAGCCAAGCAGGCATTACAGAGGTTTCAATGAATGATGCATCTTGCAAAGTTTGCACTTAATATATCAGAAATAAACATGCCTCTAAGACTTTGTTACAGAATATTTTGGAAAGATGTGGCTTTGGAATGGTGGTATGATCAAGAAAAGAGCTTTAAAATACATAAGAATTTAGTTACTTATGTCCTAGCAATAAAACATGACACAAAGCCATCTGAGTTAAGGAGATACCAGTCAAAAATGTATAAGAGATGAGAAATTAGAGAAAGAACTAGTAACAGCTAAGATGAGTGTTGTCTAGCAAGTCTGGAATGCAGGAGTAGTCTGTAGATTAGTGTGTGTGATATAGCTTTAAATATAAAAAAATATTAAACAAAGCACTCAGAATGCTCAAAAAAAAATTCTTATAAAACAAAATGTCCAAAACTGCGACATATTGATAAAAATATTCAAAATTATGAAACTGTTTGAAACAATACCCAAATCACATAAAATGTACAAAAAAGGGAAAACAACTATTTTTTCACTATGTGATACTTTTTTGTATTAACTAAAGCTATTCAAAGTATCCGAATTGTGTGCAGTATTACAGTGCAGTTATTTTGCAAAGTAAAGTTGTTGTAGTAGTTATTTCAAGGCATATTTCGCAGAGTACAGTATTTCAGAGTTGATGGGGCATTTGATTATTACAAGTACCTGGAGTGTGTGAATGTTCATACATAATTACAAGGGCCATTTTGCATTGTGTTTTACTATAATCTGTGGGCATGGCAGAAGGGTTTCGCAGACATACACCGCTTGTGTTTGATAACAATATTGCAGAAAATTGGTGTGTGTTTGAGCAGGAATGATATTTTGAAACAGGCTGCTTTTTCTGACAAAGACGCACTCACAAAGACATTTATTCTGCTTAATTTAGCTGGTACGGAGGCCATTGAAAGACAGCATTCATTTATGTATGCACCTACTGTGTTTGCAGGGGATGGGGAAGACTGCCATATTGTGGTACTGGCTGAAACAAAGGAAGAACCAGTGTGTAAAACAAATTTAGAGAAATGTGTAACCCCCAAATGAATATTACAATGGAAAGGCAGTTATTTTATACAAGGGATCAAAAGCCCGATGAAACTTTTGCAGCATATATAACTGATTTGAAAAACAAGGCTCAAACATGCAGATTTGGTGATTTGAGAGATGAGTTGATAAAAGACAGGCTTCTGTCTGGTATTAATAATGATACAGTGAGAAAGATTTTGCTTTGAGACAGTGATTTAACATTGAATAAGGCCATTGAGTTTTGTCACATATACCAGCTTACAGAAAAGCACACAAGTTTGCTTCCAAATGAGAATAGCTGCGGAAGACAAAGTGACAAAGCTCAAAACCATGGGGGTTGGGAGGGCGGCCTAATGGTTAAGGTGTTTGTCTTGCAAACACAAGGTGCAGGGTTTGAGTCTCAGATGGGATAATTGGCTAGGCTTAAAATGGCTTGCAAGGGCAGTTAGCCTAGTACTAATCTATGACTCTATGTTGATAGTATGCAGCATGTATTTAAAAAGAAACAGACCCAAGCACATGGCAGTTACTCTAGGTCCTGTAACAGTCCCGGGAAACCCTAAGTTGTTCCAGCAAATTCCAGAGCATGCTCAGTGAAGCCCAAGGGTGAGTCAGCAAAGTTAAAACATGTGCCCCCACCTAGCTTCATAGTCAACTGTCGTAATTGTGATGGAAATCATGAACCCAAAAGAGAAAAGTGCTTAGCTTTTGGTCAGCAGTGTCATTCTTGCAATAAGGGGGATCAGTTCCAAAGGTTTTGTAAGTCAGATAAGGCACATTATTTTATTAAAAGAGGGCATTCCAAGAGGCAAGCTGATCAATTAGAAAGCTGCGACCCTACTTTTTATGCTGATGGTGTGTCTGTGCTTGGTGAAACAGTCAATGCAGTAGATTTGTGGGACAAAATGAGATCTTTTATACTGTTTGGATAAATGGGAGTCCCATAGAGCTCAAAGCAGATACTGGCTCAAAGTGCAGTGTTATGTCAGCAGAAACATTTGCAATAAAAGCTGCAGAACAACATGATTTGACAAAGTGTGTGAAGCTTGTTGCTTATGGTGGTGAAGAGATTCAAACCGAAGGCTCAGTAGTGCTTTCATGTTACTCTGCTGGCAACAGCTATGACCTGCAGTTTTACATAGTCAAGAGACATGTGCAGTCATTATTAGGCATCAGAGACCGTTTGAAAATGGGACTGCTTTCATTTAATAAAGAAATTCACCATGTAAGCCTGCATGACAACTGCTCAAATTTTGCCCAATCTATTTTTTCTAAGTATGCTGATATTTTTTAGGCAAGCTACCAGTTGAGTTCTCCATGAAGTTAGACCCAGAGTTCAGTCTAGTTGTCAGCACGGAAAGTTCCAGTAGCTTTGCAGAGCAGGGCAAAGCCAAGTTAGATAAAATGGTGCAGCAAGGAGTAATTTGTCCAGTAGAAGAACCTACTGAATGGGTATCTTCCATGGAAGTAGCTCATAAGAAAAGCTCAAATACCAGACTATGTATTGATCTGAGCAAAGCATTAAATGGCCTCATCATCCAATGTGCACAGTCGAAGAGGTTGCTGCCCTCATGCCAAATGCCACTGTTTTTTTCTCTCTTAGATGCAGAGAGTTCATTTTGGCAAACTTTGCTTGACCGAAAATCTTCATTGCTAATCACTTTCAGTACTCGGTTTGGAAGATACAGATTTCTGAGAATGCCATTTGGAATAAATTCTGCCAGTGAAGTCTTTCAGTGTGCAATGGTGGAAATTTTTTCTGGTATCCCTGTGCTACTATAGCAAATGATATGGTGAAGCCAAACATGACAGAAACTTCAGAAAAGTTCTGGAAAGAGCACATGAGCTGAATCCACAGAAGTGTAAATTCAGGCTACAAGAAGTTACTTATGTTGGTCACTTGTTTACCAGTTAAGGCTTACGACCAGATCCTTCCAAACAAAGAGCAATTCTCGAGATGCCAGTTCCAGACACTGTACAAGCCCTACAATGTTTTCTTGGCATGGTCAACTATCTAGGCAAGTTCATTCCAGATTTAAGCCAACTTTCAGCATCTCTAAGACAGCTGACATGCAAAGATGTACTTTGTTCATGGTCAAAACAGCACCAGAGTTTTTGATGTCCTGAAGCAGAAAATTGCCAACCCACCAACTCTCAGCTACTATGATGTTTACAAAAAAGTTATTCTTTCCTGTGATGCTTCTAAATTTGGTCTAGGTGCAGTCATTCTTCAAGAGGGTAGACCAGTAGCTTGTGCATCGAGAACTCTTACACAGACCGATATGCAGTATGCCCAGATTGAGAAACCGCTCTTGGCAATTGTGTTTGCATGTTCGAACTTCCATGATTATATTTATGGTCGACCTATTCAGATCAAAACTGACCACTAATCTCGTTACTATTCTGAGAAAGCCTATGAATACAGCTTCATCTAGACTGCAACGTATGATGCTCAAATTGCAGAAGTATGTTAAAATAGAGTAACCTGCCAATAAATTAGTGTAGCAATAAATGGGTAAAATCCAAAACAGCAAGAAGCAGCAGCTACACCAAAACCATAAACGATGTTTGGTAGATTTAATAAGCAATGCTAGTACATTCAAACATCATAGCACTTTCACAGAGAAAAATCTGCTTCCTCAGGCATTAACCAAATATTCTAACTAAACAGTTTAAATAAGGCTGCTAGATAACTAATTAACATGTCAGTTGATACAAATCAATTAGTATTTAAAGCTACATTCGCCTATAAAAAAAAATTATATATATATATATATATATATATATATATATAAATATAAAATAACATAATGTATAAAAACATACTTTAAAGAGATATACATAAAAACACATGTATGAAAAACATGTATAAAAAACATTAAAACCAGTTTTACTTAACACAGTTTTGTAAATGTATCATCTCAGGTTTCAAAGACTAAAAACCATTTAAACCAGGAGATAAGGCTCTAAAATAAAGTATCCATTTATTTTTACATCTGTTATATTTATGTCACCTCCTCTCAAAGAATCAACATTTTCTAGTATACAGAACTTAAAAGTATGTGACTCATCTGTTTCTAATATATGCTTAAGAGAAATTATGACAAATGTTTTGTCTAAGCATATATTAGAAACAGATGAGTCACATACGTTTAAGTTATGTATACTAGAAAATGTTTTTGATTCTTTGAGAGGAGGTGACATAACATAATAAATATAACAGAGATGTGAAAATAAATGGATACTTTATTTTAGAGCATTCTCTCCTCCTGGTTTAAATGGTTTCTATTCTTTGAAACCTGAGTTAAGTAAAAATGGTTTTAATGTTTTTTTATATGTGTGTTTTTTATATATGTATTTTTAAAGTATGTGTTTATACATAATGTTATCCTATATATAGTTTTTTAATATAGGTATAAATAGTGAATTTTAGCAATAGGCGAATGTAGCTTTAAATACTAATTAATTTGTATTAGTTGACATTTTAGTTATCTAGCAGCCTTATTTAAACTGTTTAGTTAAACTATCTGGTTGATGCCTGAGGAATCAGTTTTTTTCTGTGAAAGTACTATCACGTCTTGTATGTACTAGCATTGCTTATTAAATCTACCAAACATTGTTTGTGGTTTTGGTGTAGCTTCTTCTTCTTGCTGTTTCAAACTGCAGAAGTACAACTTCAATCTTGTCTACACAAAAGGCAAACATCTATCTTTTGATACTTTATCTAGATTACCCAGAAAAAACCCACAGAACAGCATATCGATGAGCAGCTTGATTTTGAGGTCATGGAAGTGAGAAATTTTTCTTCCACTTGTCTTGATGAGCTCAGAATGCACACAGCTTCAGATCCAATTCTCCAGAAGCTCAACCACTTTATCAGTCAAGGATGGTCTTCAAAGCAATCTTGTTTACCAGTAGAAGTGCAACCTTATTTTCCATACAGAGATGAGATTTTGTCAGACAATGGCATCACCATGAAAGGTCCTAAAGTAATTGTTCCAAAATCCTTGCAACAAAAGTACATTAAGATTTTGCACTGTGGCCACCCAGGAACTGAGTCTACCAAAAGAAAGGTCTAGTATGCTTGGCTTCTATGTCAAGAGATAGAGAGAAAGTACTTTCATCTTGTTCAGTATGTAATAATGCAAAGCCACATCAACAAAAATAACCACTTCAGTTAAGTCAGATTCCAGAACTACCTTGGTTGACGGTAGCTACATATATCTGAGTGGTATGGTCAACATTACTTGGTGTTAGGAGACTGTTATTCAAATTGGTTCAAGACTGACCTACTTTCCAGATAGCTGGGTCTTTGTTGCCATGTTTTCGAAGTAAGAAGTCAGTTGCCTTTGTTTGTCTTGCGTGAGATAAGCCATCTGGGCAGTTGTATTTAAGCTTGCACCCAGGAATATTATCTCTTGAGTGGGTACTAGTTTTGAATTATTTTTCGTTTACTGTGTACCCTAGGCAAATTAGTAACCTTTTTACAAACACCAGATGCTTTAGTAGAATGTCTTTGGTCTCTGCTTGAATAAGGCAGTCATCTAAGTAGGGAATATTAGAATTCCTCTTTGTCTGCAAAATGCAATTACTGGTGCCAGGCATTTTGTGAAGACCCTGGGCGCAGTAGATAAGCCAAAGGGCAGTGCAGAGAAATGGTAGTGCATTGAGTCAGCTATGAATCTGAGGTAAGTTCTGCAAGATTGTCTGATTAGGACATGCAGGCATGCCTCTTTGAGGTCCAAAGTTACAAGCCAAGTTTTCTTGCCCAGCATGGGCAGAAGCTGCTGCAGAGTCAACATTTTGAATTTTGGAACGTCCAGAAAAGTATTTAGAATAGACAGGTCCAGAATTGGTCTCCAGGCTTTGTCCTTTCTTGGTACTAAGAAAAGTCTCGAGTAAAATCCTTGTCCCTGCTCTTGTTGTGGCACTGGCTGAATAGCCCTCATGTCCATGAGAGGTGAAACTTGTTTTTGTGCCTCTACCCATTGATTGTGTGGCAGGTCTGGCATACCTTTTGCCTTTGGAAGGGTGTGAAACTGGAACCTATAGCCCTGAGAGACTATATTTAAGACCCATTTGTCCTGGGTGATCTTGTGCCAATTTTGTGAAAAAAGTGCTAGTTTTCCCCCAAGGGAGCTGCCAAAAGATAAGTCCTTGGCATTGGCAGAAGGAAGTCATTGGGACTGTTTCCTATAAGGCTGTGATTTGTCTTCTCCGCTTTTGGAGGTAGAAGCACCCCATTGTTTGGGCCTGTATGAGCCCTGGGGCTGTTGCCTGCCTCTTGGGCATCTGAATCTGCCTCTTTGTGGCCTGTCTCACACTGGAAATGGCCAACTCTTAGAAGGCCAGTTCCTGCTAAATCTGGGTGGCTGCACCTGTAAGAAATCCTTTACTGTCTGTGTAGATTTAGCTTTATCCTCCATTTTCTTCAACACTTCTGCCTTAACACCAAACAAAGTATCATGCTGTAATGGAGCATCCATTTTGCTTTAACATGATCAAGCAGATTCTGTTCCTTTAACCAAGCATGCCTTCTAATAACAGAACCTGTAACAGCGGCCCTGCACGAGGCCTCCAGTGAATCATAACCACATTGCAAAGTATGTTTTCCCACTTGTTCAGCTGCATGCAATAAATCCTGCAAATCTTTGTTTTCAGAACATTCAGAATTTGTCAACATTTTTTGTTTTAACAAAGACATTAAGTATTGCTGATATTTGAGCATATGAAACTGACAATTTAAAGCCCTTACAGCCAAGTTAGCAGAAGTGTAGACTTTTTTCCCCCATCTGTCCAGAACCCTAGAATATCTATCTGAGGGGACAGGGTTTTTAGCAGTAGCAGCCTTGACCCCTTTGGGACCCTGTGAGATAGTTTCTGGGTCCGCAGCAGGGTTTTTATATAGAAATTTATGGGAATCTGGAACCCTGTAGTATCTGTCCAGCTTAACCGGTGCAGGAGGTAAAGAGTCTGGAGACAGGCCTGACTCTGAAAATACATCATCTACTATGTCTAGAACAGGAGTGATTGCAAGAGGTCTGTGCTGAGGAAGTAAAAGAAAGTCTATAAGCCTTTTCTTAGAATCTGAATAATCTTGGCTCTCCCAGTGGAAATGCTCCCTCATGGTATGCAGGGTTTCCTCAAATGAGTAATCCTCAGGAGGAGAAGCTGAAAGAATTGAATCTTCAGCATCAGAATCCTCATAGGGAGGAATAGAATATCCCTGTTCTGAAGAGGAATCGGAGGAAATGGAAACCTGATCAGAGGAATCATATTCAGTATCTTGCCTAGGCCTCTTATCAGGAGGGGGATGGGAACCCCTGATCAAAGTAATTAGGTCTTCGGCCATTTTGAGCATCTGTTTCTTAGGCATAGAAGTCTGTCCTGGAGAATGCTGTATTTGTTTCCTTGTCTTTAACTGCTTTAGACTTTGTCTTGGATGCTGAAGTAGGCTTTATATAAAGTTGTGTAGTTCTGAAAACACCCTCAGAAGCCGATGCCTGCTCAGCTGAGGGATTAATTTCTGAAGGGCCAATACCTTGAGTATCCAGAGGCCTAGTGGTCTCCACATGGGAGTCAGAAGCGGCCTGTGGCTCTGAGGTAGCGGGAGTCAGGGGCTGCGAAAGCGCCTCACTGAGCACCGGCGAACCAGCGACTGGCCTAGAAGAGGCTTCGTCGTCGGTTTTGGACCTCGGATGCCTGTCCTTTTCTTTATCCTTGCGCTTTTTATGAATTCCGGTCATCGGTTGTTCTGACGGCATTATATAGTTAAACCTTCAGCCAAAGTAATGAAAAGCAAAATCGTACCAACGCTTTATCGTGCATTGGTTATATCTAGCACAAAACTGACAACTAGCAATGTCGTGGTCAGGGCCTAGGGAAGGAATACAGTAAGAATGAAAATCCTTATGACGTATTTGCTTCCCACAAGAAATACAATTGTTAACTTTTTCTGACATCGGTCTGGAGCAAGAAAAAAGTTTCCCCAATGGGGTACTTAGCTTTATTGAAGACTATGGATCTGAAATTCAATTTCAAAAATCTCAGGAGTCGGTCGACCGGCACTTGCGAACTGCTTTTGCTTTGGGCACCGCACGGCAAGAAAGACTGGAGAAAATGGCATTGGCTGCATCTTTTATATCCCTGGCACACTGACGTCAGGGAAGAGGTGACAGCAACCAACGCTGGACCAGGACTTTGGAATTCAGGCCAACTGCGGGTAGCCTGCCAGCAGGATAACCCAAGTGTAATGACTGCAATAGTGAAACACGATGAACATCATTCCCCAGTGGCTATCCATGTTGCTAAACCCAGTCCTATTATGTCACGAGATCAGGTCACATCTTGAAATCTACTTTCAGATACATGGCAACCTGGACATGACTGCTGTTTATCCTTATTAGGGTTTGTGTAATTGCATGCCTATTGAAATGCCATTGTTTATATGAGATAGCTCAGTAAAGAGGGAGGATGTACATCAGTGTGTGTGATATACCTTTAAGAAGCTTTCCAGTGAGTCAGCTCATGCATAAAAGTACTGAGCACATGCAAGCAAGAGTGCCATTTTAAGTGAGCAGCTAGAGCGTAGTCAGTCAGTTAGATAGTTTAATGGTCCTGCCATCCATCCTGATGTATTTGTATACAATAAACTACTTAAACGAACACACAAGCCTCAACATTTTCTTAATGCACATAAAAAGAGTGACACAGTCCATTGCAGGGCCTCAAATCTTTCAGCAGTTCAACTGCTGAAAAGAAAGATGAAAAGCAAATTATCTACTTCAGCTGTACTGTTGATGCCAGAAAACCAGCACTGAAAAAGTCATCACCGGAAATAAACTACCAGAGATAGAATTACTATATAACAGAAATGGCAGAAAATTACCAGATTTAGGTAAGAGACAAAGTAAGAATCCAATCATCATGTAAAGGTCCACAGCTGGATATTGAAGTTCTTGTAAAAGAGCTGAACTCAGATCCTATAAATGCAGTACAGACCAAGTTATTCAGGCAAAATGAAGCCATCTGGAGATAGCTAAAATGCCACAGTTGAAGATATAAGATGAACAACAACTAGAACAGTCAAAACAATTCCTTCTACAAGGAGTATTCAAAAAGGGAGATGCTGCATATGTGGATATGCAGCTTTAATACTAATGAGCTAGATACAATGATTACCACTTTGCAGGGTAAACACAAGTTTTAGAGAACTTAGAATACACACCTCAAGGAGTTTAGACAACATTTACTGTTTGTGTTGTCTCCTGTCATGACAAGAATTGGGCTTTTTTTTGTCATTTAATTCACAATAAAACATAAATGTGACATCTGTTTTGATTAATAAACATGGTAAACATCAGGCTCATATCATTAGTATATTTTGTAAGTTAACTTATTTTAACAGTATATGTTAGACTACTGCAGCACTGATTCATTCAAAGCTGTATAGATTGCATCCTGTAAAGGATACAAAAACCGGCCAGCTTCCAAAGCTTTCAGGGTACCTCCCACATCTCCAAACTTTACATCCAGCTGAGCAGACCAAAAGTCAGGTTAGGGTAGCAAGCCATTCACAGCGTTCATGCCAATATATAGAGGGAGGCTAAAGCTCTGAGAGGATAATGCTAGGAATATGAGAAAACATACAAAAATAAGGGGGTGGAAGGAGGTAGTAGCTACTGCAGCAGTGATCATTCAAACATCTACTGTTATGGTATGTTTACTCAAACTGTACTGTTCTTCATAAGGATCACTGCTGCAGTAGCCTAAGATATATGGATAAACATAGCTTAAACTGGCTTGTAGGAGGAAGGATGAAGGTCCAGGAATCCTGGCAGAATGATCCTAGCAAAGCCAGTCCTAGACCTGGAGAAAGAACCGGTTTAAAATGCTTTGCACAAGTGTGCACAGAGGACCACGTTGCTGCCCTTTCCAAAAAACCACAGATTAAGCCAATACCTGGTAGAGTAAGCCTTGACCCCTGTTAGGAATTGTTTTGTTGTGGTAGGTATGAAAAAAGAGACAGCATGAAGCAACCATTTTGAAATAGTTTTGACACAAATTGTCTTTTGCTTACCTTCACAAGAAACAAACTACTGATTAGAAGTTCTGAAAAATTGTGTTCTGTTAAGATAGTGCCAGCGTTCTCTGTTGCTAACCAAGGTACTGAGTAGCCTTTCTCCTTCATTCTGGAAAGAAGACAGGGAGATGATAGGTTGGCTTAAGGTAAATTCATACACCCATTTAGGCATAAATTAAAAATTAGTAAAGGACACCCTATTTTGTAGATAATAACATTAGGATGACCCAACGTGTGCTTGTAACTTAGATATTCTTCTTGCAGAGGTCAAAGCAATTTATAAGACTATTATTTGAAGTACCCAGGAAGGGTAAAAAAGCAGTCTGTGGCCAAATAATCCAAACAGAGATTTTATTACCAAAAACACAAATGCTTTAACAGTTAACACATTTTCATCCCTAGTATACAGACTTCATCAGATGCAAACTATCCCATGTTGCCCTTCATTTATATTCCTTCCAATTATTCAATTAAAAGCAAATCAAAACTAATTTTTTTTAATAATTTAAAAGCACCCTATATTTTATGTACTGTGTTGTACCAAAAGCATATGAACCACTTAAAAAACATTGAAAAGTATTAAAAAGCATTAAAATCACAATTGTGTGTATATATTTAACATATATTTAAAATGTATTTGTCCAACCATCTTAATAAATAAATAAATAAATACTTTGGTTTGCTGGTATGTTTAAAAAATGTAGCTCTAATGAAGACCTATGTGACGGATAGGTTACAAGTGAGGCTTTGGTACTTAATTTTCAGCTTGTTTGGATTCAGTTTATAAGACTGTTTTCTTTAAGAACCTAAAGTCATCCAGATGAGCTAGTTCAAATGGATCAAGAGTTAGCTTTTCTAACAAAAAATTAAGATCCCAGGAAGGGGGCAGTTGTTTCCTAGGAGGCTACTTATGCTGCATCCCTTTCTAAAACATTTTCAGATGAGGAAGTACTGAAAGAGGGGAATCTGTGGGGCAGACATGCTGAAATGACCAACAAGTGAACCTTGACTGAGGAGTAAGACCGGCAATAGGACAGGTCACACAATGTAGAACCAGAGAAACACTAGCCCTGAATGAATGCTGGAATCCCAGCCTGTGCAGGAACTCCCTTACCCCAAATAACAGATTCCAAACACTTGAAAAAGACTCTGCAGATATAAGCAAGTTATTTAAATATGGAAAATGTGAATACCTTGTAGTCTGCATTAAGCTATTACAAGAGCCACTTGAATAGTACCTAGAACAAAGGGTAATGCAGAGACTGAATGTGATTTAGACACAGAAAATCTCATCAGAAATTTGAATCTACAGGAAGGTGATCACATGCATATTTTAAAACTAAGATCACTAGAAAACTCAAATAGGGAATAAAGGGTAATAAGATGTAAATAGACAGTATATTAGACTTGGGAACTACAAAAAAAACTGATTCAGGAAAAAAAGATCTATGACTGGTCTCCAAGAATTGTCTTGTTTAGACAACAGGAGCATCCTGGAATAAAACCCTTCCTCTAAATGAGGAAGAGGGATAGCTTCTATCACCACCTCTGGGCAAGCATATGTTGCACAACAGGAGGTAAAAGAACAGTCTTATTGGACAGTTCTTTGCTGCCGGGGGTTGGGAGGAGTCCTACTTTCTTTTTGGTACCTCCCTGCCTTTGCTTTTTAAACATTTGCTTTCCAGCAGCTTGCGGTCAATGCTTATTTTGCTTTTTAAAAAAACTGTAAAAGGACCACTGAATCCATTATCAAACTAAGTGAAGGATGGCTGAAGAAATCTGAGATCTCCTTTAAATCAGCTTTCCTCTCTCATCAAACTTTTTAATTACCTCTGCAGCATAGAGTCCAAAAACTAGTTATACAAGGGAGAATACAAAGCCTTATTCTGACATCATTTTGGAGTTTTGAGAACACAGCAAGGGAAGCCTCCTTATAACAGTTCCTATGGCAAGAGCCCTAGAAGTGGCATCAGGAGAATCATAAGCACATTTCAAACAGTAGGTAGACAACAAACACAGAAAATCTCTCCTCACAAGAGGAAACAGATTACAAACAATTCCTCACACTCTCACAAGATGCAAGCATAAACTTCAACATATGAGCTTGACAATTGATACTTCTAAAAACAAATTCTGCAGAACAATACACCTTCCCCCAAAATTTATCAAAATGGCTTACAATCCTTGTCAGGAGGAGAGATATTAGTATTAACCATATGTTAAGTTGCAGCTGGATTCACTAAAGCAATAGCTGCTTGGTCACATCTGGGATAAGTGTGTAAAAAAGACTGAGGCACTTATAAAGTTTATCTGCTTTATTTAGGGGAAGCAGGCTGGCTGTCAGGGAAATTGCAGGCTGTGACAAAAACATCCTCCAAAGCAGACAGAACAGCAGGAATAGGAGCATGTTCTAGAAATTCCAGCTGTAATCATACTACTTCCTGAGGGACTGAAAAACACGACCATTTTCTCACTGAAACACCTGAAATAATTTGAGGGAAAGAGCATCCTTCAGAAGTACAGTTCAAGCCACACTCTCCTTGTAATCTGAATTCTGTGGAGACAACTGTCTGTTTTCAGAATCATTTTGAGGTTCAAACTCCTGAATCTTTTCAGAAACTGCAGAATCCCCTTTATTCTTTTACTAGAGACATGCACAAGGGGAAAACAGCTTGCATTACACCCTGAGCTAAGATCAACAAATGATTCCAGTCCAGAGTAACTGAGACAGGAGACATATGTTTTAAGTTTTTTCTTTTCGACAAGAATATCTAAAGAAACAGAGCCAATCTTGCCAGCAAAACTTCCCTAGGGATGGGCACAGCTTTCTGTCTAAGCACAGTGCCATTTCCTGTCCCTTATCCCAGAAGTGACAAGAGTGGTTTTCCCTTGCACAACAAGGGCACTCTTAACAGCTGCAGAGGGACACATTAAAATCCCTGGTCTATGATGAGTGTAGAAACTACACCAGCAGGATACAAGGGAAAAGATGAACAGTACAAGGAAACAGCTTTGGCCAGAACAGAGTCATCCACCTGTGTTTTGAGTTATTTTATTAGACTGCAGTGGTCTTTTTGTGTCTTGAAGAAGGTACAACCAAGGAACTGGTAGGCTGTTCCACAGTTAAGCTGAAAAAGGTGCTGAATTCCTGGGGAAGTCTGACAGCAGCAATAGTCATTAAAGCAGGTTTTTTTTTTTTTTACACAAAAGTAATTTTTCCCCATTAAAACACAATACAAACCTGTTTAAATACTTATCCCAGCTGCAAAGTAAAAAAGCAACATACCTGTTTAAATGTGCACAAAAGTCATGTGACAGTCATTAGGAACACATTCTCTTCGCTTAAGTTTTACAGAAAAAGTATGATTTTTTGTAAGAAACAGTAATTTCTCCAGAGGGAAAGTACAGTTGTGTAAGAACTCACTATAACAGTATATGTCCGTTTAATCACTGTTGCAGTATTATTTACCAATGGAATATCCTGTCAAGGATAGCCATACATAAAGCCTGAGTGCCCTCCCATTGTGCCTATAAACTCAATTTATGTCCTCAGCCCTACAAGGGCAGATATACAAGGAGGATACATGACAGCAAAGTATCCAAGGACTTTCTTGACCCAGACAAACACCTGAAGCAGATGTAGAGTCAACTTCACACATATGTACAAGCAAAAAAAAAAAGAGGTGGAAAACAAAAGAACACACCTCCACCAAACTAAAAATGAAGAAAAGGAAAGAGAAGTAAGGAGGGATGTAAATCTGCAAAAAAAAGTGATCAAACACTTACTGCTATGGTAAGTTCTTATACAACTGCACTTTCCTTCCATGATAACCACTGCAGTATTATTAGTCAATGGGAAATTCAACATGCTAAGGGAGGAACCCTGAACAGGGTTATGGTCCAAAAGATGTAGCAAACCCTGCACTATTCTTAGAAAAAAATATCAATCATATAATGATTTGTGAAAGTGTGAACAAAAGACCAGGTAGCTGTTTCAATAGTAGATATGAGTCTAAACCTTTGGAGAAACCCCCTGAAGCAGTAGAAACTCTATGGGAATGGGCCTTAACTGCAGCCAGAAACTGTTTATCATGGAAAGAGTAACACACACAGAGAGAGCCTTGTATATTCAAATGTTAACAATTTGTCTGGAAATAGGAACATCCATTGTTTTTGTCCTGGAAAGAGAGAAAAAAGCTGACTAGACTTCCTGATAGACTTAGCTTTGTCTACATAAAACCTGAGCTGGCTATGAACATTCAAAGAATGTATGATCCCCTCCCTGACATCTGAGCAAGTTAAGCAAGGTAATGGTCTTATTCAAGAATAACTTATTAACCACCTTTGGCATAAAAGTATAAGCATGGAGAAAAATCCTGTCCCTATGAAAGATAAGAAATAATGGAATACCAATTAAGGCCTGCAACTCAGAAACCCATTTAGCAGACATCAAAGCCACTTTTTTGACTTGTACATATGTATACAGTTGCCATTACTTCTGCTTAATCTGCATGTCTGGGACAAGAAAGTCCTGAGGTCTCGAAGAACAGGCAGAATAAGATGACTCTGGCTTTGAGACAGCTGAAGAATTCAAGAAGATTAACAGAAAACCTTCCAAGGCATTAAGTATCCTCCCTGAATGATGGCAGAATCCATTTGCCTGAGGTTATCCTCTCCCAAACTGGTAGAGCAAAAGCCTTTTGAGATAAAGGTACCTACAACAAGCCAAGGTGGGATGAATCTGGAAGATGATGTCTCAGTGCATGTGATTTGTCTGGAAAGGCAGGCTTAGAACCACTGGAACTTAGACTTTTTCTGATATCTCCTTTTCTGAGGTCTCTTACCCTTCTGAGAAGACTATAGATCTTTACACAGAAAAAGATCAGAGTTAGAAGGATAATTTCTCAGAAATTTAAGCACAGGAGAAAAAAAGATTTGTTTTAGATCCTGCATGACTTTACCTTTTACCTGCAAGGATACAAAAAGTTCTGCAGCCACAGAACCAAAAAGATACTGCCTATCCAAAGGAGAGTTAAGAAATTTTGCCTTGATATTCTCTGGCAAAGGCTGACGTCTAAGCCATGAAAACTTACAAAAAAAAAAAAGAACTAGTGGCTGCAGCCCTAGAAGGGGACTTGCAACATAACTACATTTAATAGAATGCCTAGTTATGTGTAAGGCAGAATTAAGTAAAGACAATGGAGAAGATATAGTATCTGTATTATAAAGGCAGAAAGCACCTTACCCAAGTTACCCAGAATAGACAAGAGATACCTAATCATATGGGTTCGGTAATGTACAGCTCTAAAAGCTGAAGTGGCAGAAGTATACCCTTTTTTTGCCATATTTATCAATAGTTTTGCTCTTTACCTGTATGCAAAACATTAGAGGATGACAGAAGTGTAGAAGGTTTTTCAATGGAAAGAGTAATGATAAAAGGGTCCTTTTATAGGAACTTGACTAAATCTGACACCTTGTAAAATCTGTCAGGTTTCTCAGGAGCTGGAGGCTAAGACTCAGGATTAAGAGAAGCAATGGCAAAGGTACCTAAGAAGACTTGTAAAACATGTGGAATGGTTGACCACTTAGGAAATAGAAGTTATGTTCTTACCATAACGTTCCATGTTAGTTGTCTTCTTCTCGCCTTCTTCTTGCTGGATGGGTTCAGAGCCGACCTTGGCTCCAACTCGGCCACTCTAAAAGCTCGAGAGTTGGTTCCACCAGCTCGAGGCTCCCCTTATATCCCACAATGCTAGGCGTGAGTTACCTCAGATCTCGTTTGTAAGCTAGGCCCAGCTTATAATAGTAACAGAATAACTATAAACAAAGTCCACCTCTATAAACCAGGGAGAAGAGAAGGGTGACCTACATCCTGATCCAGGAAAATATGCACAGCAGCATATACCTAAAGTGAAGAGGTGGTAGAAAGAGAGGTCACAATCAAAACTCCTCTAGGTCTGTCCAGGCCAGGGGGAAGGAGGGTGGGGCAGAAGAAGAAGCGAGAAGAAGACAACTAACATGGAACATTATGGTAAGAACATAACTTCTATATGTTAAGTTGTCTATCTCGCCTTCATTCTTGCTGGATGGGACAGCGTCCTAGCACCTTGTCCCAGGTGGCCTAACGGAACAGACTCTTGAGAACAGTGGAACCAAAGTTAGCTCTATGCCTAGAAGCTAAATCCAACTTATAATGAGAAATGAAAGTGTGAGGAGTAGTCCAAGTAGCTGCTGCACAAATGGTGTCAATAGGCAGTCTGTCTTGGAAGGCTATAGAAGTAGCCAAAGCTCTGGTAGAATGGGCTTTAGGTTTGTTAGGCAGCTTTTGGTGTCTAATTTCATAAACAAGGGAAATCAGAGATGTTAGCCATCTAGATAATGATACCTTTGAAACTGAAAGTCCCTTTCTGCCTTCTGCATAAGAGACAAACAGCTGGTCAGATTTTCTGAATTGTTTGGTTCTATCCAAATAGTACCTTAACTGACGATGAACATCTAAGCAATGCAATTTTTGTTCTGACCTGTTAGAATATTCTGGAAAAAACACAGGGAGGTCAATGCTTTGATTTAGGTTAGACGCCGAGGCTATCTTAGGTAAAAAAGACGGGTTGGTTCGTAAAGATACCCTGTCCTTATGGAACAACAGATAAGGAGGTCGACAGCTGAGTGCATGAAGTTCTGAAACTCTTCTAGCTGAAGTAATAGCTACCAGAAAGAGTGTCTTCCATGATAGCAATTTTAAACAGGAGGCTGCAGGTTCGAAAGGGGAAAGAATCAAAGAACTAAGAACTAAATTTAGGTCCCAAGGAGGAGGAGGATTTCTTATAGGAGGTCTGAGTAGAAAAACTCCCTTCAAAAAGGCTTTGCAAAGCTTGTGGGACATTATGGCAGACTCTGAAATACCCACATGAAAGTTAGAAATAGCTGCCAATTGAACTTTAAGAGTAGAAGGAGATGAACCTGCATGGAAGAGTTCAGCTAGAAAATCAAGGACCATTTGGATGGAAGCAGTGAAAGGATCTATGTCCCTTTCTTGAGCCCAATAGGCGAAACGTTTCCACTTACTCAAATAAATCTTTCGAGTGGAAGATTTATGGGAAGCTATCAAAATATCTCGAACAGAGTGAGATATTTGAGGAAGCCTGGCTAAGGTTGGAATTGGAGGAACCAAGCGGTGAGGTTCAGAGAGGGAAGGGAGCAATGAAACTGACCCGATTGATGGATCAAAAGATCTGGAACTAGGTCCAGATGCCACGGTCGCTCCAACAGAAAATGATGTAGAAAGGGGAACCAAACCTGTCGAGGCCAGTAAGGAGCAATGAGGATCAACGAGGCCTTCTGAGCGATAGCTTTCTGTATCACTTGAGAGATTAGTGGGAAGGGAGGAAATGCATACAGAAGTCCCCGGGCCAAACTTGGACTAGAGCGTCTCTGCTGGGCTGGCCTGGTAAAGGGAATAGGGTGAAATAATCTCTGCACTTGCTGTTTTGGGGAGTAGCAAAAAGGTCGCAGCAAGGCTGACTCCACTTGAGAAAAATTTCTCTCACAACAGAGTCTTTCAGAGACCACTCGTGAGGCATGAGGATAGCTCTGCTCAACTTGTCCGCGATTTGATTGGACTTCCTGGGGATGTGCGTTGCTATCAGAAACCGCTGAGAAGAAATCGCCCATTGCCACAGTCTGAGTGCTTCTCGACACAGGGGGTAGGACCTGGTTCCGCCTTGTTTGTTGATATACCATACTACAGACATATTGTCTGTCTGGATTGCTATCGTTCCCAAGGGAAGAGAGTCTTGAAGGGCTTGCAACGCTAAAAGCACTGCTCTCATCTCTAGAACATTTATGTGCAAGTGGCATTCGTCTGGTTGCCATGTGCCCTGGACAGTTCTGCCCTGATAATGCCCCCCCCACCCGATCAGGGAGGCGTCCATTGTCAGAGTAGCAACCGGAGGGGAAGGAACAAAGGGTCTTCCCAATAAGAGCTGAGGGGAAGACATCCACCACAGAAGATGATTTCTGCATGTTTGCGTAATCATAATGGTGTGGGACATCGGAAGTTGCTGGTATGACCATTGCGTGAAGAGCATCCACTGAAGGATTCTCATGTGGAATCTGGCTAATGGAAGCAGAGGTATGGCAGCCGCCATAATCCCCAACACTTTCAGAACTAACCTGGCTTTGATTCTGTTGCTGCTGAAGAGGAGCGAGACCAGTTTGTGTATGTCTGTTATTCTCTGATCTGTTAGTCTCGCAGACATGTTGACTGTGTCTAGATTTGCCTATGAAGGTAATAGTACGACAAGGCGACAAAACAGACTTTTCGCAATTTATTGAAATGCCCAAATTTTGACAAATGCGAAGGTGTAGTCCCTGGCCATTAGAAGAAGATGCTTGGTGGGAGCTGTGAGGAGCCAGTCGTCCAAATATGGAAACACCTGGAATCCCTGACGTCTCAGGTGAGAAGCTACCACTGCCATGCATTTGGCAAACACCGGGGCAGTGGTGAGACCAAAGGGCAGGGCCCTGAATTGAAAATGACTGGTTCCCAGCCTGAAGCGGAGGAATCTTCTGGAGCGTCTGTTCATTTTTATATGATAGTACGCATCCTGAAGGTCTATAGAGCACATCCAGTTTCCCTTTCCCAATAGGGGAAGGATGGACTGCAGCGTGACCATCCGAAATCTTGTTTTCTTGACTGACTTGTTCAAGATACTGAGATCCAAAATTGGTCTCCAGTCCCCTGTTTTCTTTGGAACTAAAGAACCTGGAGTAGATTCCGGATCCTTGCTGGTGTGCTGGAACTGGCTGAATTGCTCTTTTGCAAGCAGCTTTGAAATTTCCAAAGCTGCAAGATCCCTTTGAGCGGCGGAACATCTGGAAGGGATTTTTTGATTGGTTTGGAATGCGACGAAGGGAATGGAATAGCCTTCGAAATGATGGACTGTACCCATTTGTCTTGAGTCAGGGATAGCCAGGCTTCTGGGTACAGTGACAATCTTCCCCCGACTGCCTCCGAAGGTGGGCAGTCGGGCAACACCTCAGGGATGCTGAAAGGGCTTATCAGAGAAGGTTTCTCGATTGCCCTGGTTCTGGACCCCCTGCCTCTAGGGCGGCGTCTACCATTGTTGTTCCCCTCTGCCTCTGGCGGGAACCGACTCTGTCGTCAGGCGAAGTCCCTTGAGATTGTTTATGAACCACATTTTTCCACTCTTCTGGCCTTTGGGGTAAGGCCTAGAAGGAGTAGAAAAACGGACTCCGACGGCAGAAAGAGTCTTGCCATCCGTCTCGCACCTAGTCAAGGTTTCTTTCACTTGAGGACCAAAAAGAGATGATCCATCAAACGGGGAATTAGTGAAAGACGTTTTAAAGGGGTCCGCAAAATTGCATAACCGCATCCAGGCATGCCTACGTAAGGCCACTCCTGTTCCTGCGGCCCTGCTCGCTCCATCCGCCGCATGAAAGGAGGCGCATGGAGGAGTTAGCTATGGAGTTCAGGGTAGCCAGCTGAGTGTTCATCTTGTCTTGAAAACCCGCAGCTGTAGGATCCTTCAACATATCACTCGCTTCTTTGATCAAGTCTCTTTGAAGACGAGTAAAATGGCATAGGTAGTTCAGCTTAACGCATTGCAAAGGTCGCTGACGAGAACATCCGCTTCCCGTACCTGTCCATAGACCTAGATTCCTTGTTAGGTGGATGGACAGGCACTGAAGGATCAGCTAGTTCCTTCTTAGTGGCAGCAGCAACCACCATAGCATCCACAGAAACTCCTTTTGTCAGAAATTGTTTATCTGTTGGTGCCGTGATAAATTTTGAGGGTCTCCTGGGAGTGGGGTCCACTGAATCAGGAGCCGTCCATGCCTTTTTTGCTACCACCTGCATGAGGGGGTCAAAGGGGGGAGACACCCAGGAGGTGGAAGGGCGAGAGCCAAACACCTCAAGGTACACAGATTCATCCTCCGAAGGGTTGAGGGCTGGCCAATTTCCCCTCTGCTTGAGGATTTCTAGAATGTCTGCAAATGAGACATCTTCAGAAGGGGAATGGGGGGAACCCTCAGAATCCTCTAAATCTGTGTCAGAGGTGACGGACTCAGGTGAGTCTATGTGTTTCCTCTTACACTTTCTCTTCCGAGGGGGCTCTTCTGCCAAATCAGGAGAGGCCTTGGAAGAGGATGAGATCCCCACAGGGGATTCCTGAGGAGCTGGCTCTCTGTGGTCTGGGATGAGGGAGTGAGTCGACTTGACCTGAGGCACCGAAGAGGGAGGGGCGGACGGAGCCGACTGTGGAGTTGAACCAGGTTCCAACACACTCCGCATGACCTCGAACGCACCCCTGTCAGGCAGAGCCAGAGGTCCCCGCTCCGAAAAGCTAAAAACCTCCCTCGGCACCGACAGTGATGGCTCCGAGGCCGATGTCGGAGCCGAACTCACCAGCGCCGAAGCTCCGAGAGGGAGAGCGGGGTCGGACAAGGGTCCGATGCCACTCACCCCCTCGGAGCCGACGAGGGAAGTCCGGCGCCGAGATTCTTCAAAGGAAGAAATCGGAGCCGACGATGGAGCCGAAGACATCTGTATCGGCTCCGACGCTACCACAGTCTCGGTTCCGAAACGCCTCGGCTCCGAGCTCAACGGAGTCGGAGGAGGAACATAATGGGGGACAGGGTCAGGCATCGACTGATGAGTCGGGCTCTGAAGCATTTGGGCCAGTGCCTCGGACTTAAGAAGTCGACTCACTACCCTCTGAAGGTCATGGTCCGAAAGCCTCGATGACCTAGAGGAGTGAGATCTATGGCTCCGTTCAGACAGCAAGGGAGATGCTGGAGCCGAATGAACGGAGCCAAGGGACGGTGACCCGGACCTCTTTCTAGATGTTGGTTCCGAAGGTCTAGTCAGAACCGACAAAGGAATTTCCAATACCTCGGCTCCAGCCGGAGCCGAGGAAACCACAGAAACTACAGTCTGAGACTTATCGGCTCCAGCCGGAGCCGATGTAGACGGAGGTTTCGAAGCCTTAGGCCTCGGCTCAGATGCTGGAGCCGAAGACCTAGAAGCCTTGGAGGGTTTTCCCGAAGGAACAGTAAGGGAACCCTCAGGCTTAAGTAAACCTCTTAAAATAAGTTTATTTTTTCTTTCCTGCAGGACTCTGGGGCTGAAGCCATGGCAAACAGCACAAGAGTCCTGCAGGTGTAAAGGTCCCAGGCAGTACACACAAGAAGTGTGACCGTCTGTCAGAGACATTTTCTGACAGCACGAGTCACACTTCTTGAAGCCTGAGACCTTCGAATCCTTGGACATAACAAGGAACAAGTGTAACCACACACAAACACAAGCACACCAATTACACTTAAAAAACTAAAAATAGAAATTAAACTAAGAATTTAGTTGTTTAATGTATAAATTCCCTACAAAAAACACACACACTCCAAGGGAATGGGAGGGCCCGAAGGCCTAAGGGAAGAACTATAAGTTCTTAGGTAAACAATTAAAGAAAAACTAGATTAAAGGGATAAAAGACCTTAAAGGTAAGGGGAAACTGTATGGAAAACTAAATTAAAGGGTTTAAACTCAACTTTTTAAACTAGTTCCTACACTAACCTGAAGCCGGTGAAGCAACACGTCTCGATAGCTGTAGCGGCAAACGAGATCTGAGGTAACTCACGCCTAGCATTGTGGGATATAAGGGGAGCCTCGAGCCAGTGGAACCAACTCTCGAGCTTTTAGAGTGGCCGAGTCGGAGCCGAGGTCGGCTCCGAACCCATCCAGCAAGAATGAAGGCGAGATAGACAACTTAACATCATCCATTTCCAGCAAAGCATAATACCTTTTCTGCATATCAGACAGTTGTGAACCTTTCCACTGAAAATGCTGCTTCATCTTGACAATGATGTCAATAAAGGAAAGATTATCTCCTGATTCTCCTATAGATGAAGTATCTTTTTCATCCAAAACATCATCCCCCTCTAAATTAGCCTCCTCCCCAAGCCTTTTAAGGGGAAAAGAGGAAGAAAGAGAAGTGGTAGCAGCTGAAAAATATGAAGGCAGCTTAAGAGACATAATAGTCTTAAAAAAAATCAAAAAAGTATAATTACACCACTCCTGCTGGGGATCATCTAACAAATGGAGGAGAAACTGTGTGCTTAAACTTCTGTTTCTTTTTAGAAACAATGTCTGCCCTAAGTGAGGATGCTCTGAGATACCTCAACGTATCAGGAACAACTTATCTAAGATTTGAGGTATGCTCTCTGGTCTTTCTGATATAAGCCATGGTTCTCCCTTCTTGGCAAAAGCAGTCTAGTTGTTCATGACAGATATGCAAGACGGCTGTGCCATACCGGCCTCTGCAACAGGGTCACAATAGAGAGAGCAGCAGCAGATGAATAGTCTGAGGTCTCATTAAGAAAGAAGATTGAGTTGTTGGGAGTTCCACTGCATAACCGAATTCTCCAGTCTAATCTTCTTCCATATACAAAGGACATCAGGTGTAGAAAACTCTGGCACCATCCTACCCAGCAGAGCAAGGCAAGGGCTTTATGTTTCTAGTTCTCCAGATAAATTTTCAAAGAAAACAGATGACTCTGCAAAGTCTTGGGCCCAAATACCTGACAGAATAATCTCTATAATCATGCTCAGCACCCAAAGTAAACATTTATTATGGTGATGTCTTTGAAGAATCTGCCTCCCAGAATTACATTTCCCTCTCTCTGATTACATGTACAAAATGTATGAAATACAAAGGAGGGAAGATCTCTCCAGTGGGGGTTACTTATCCAACCAACAGCAAAGGAAAAGGCACAAACCATACAGCTGACTAATTCTGAAGGAAGATTTCAGGTCTCGGCTGATAACAAGAAAGGTCTGAGACAGAGTTCACACATCCTTTATGCGCCTCTGCCTCCGTTGTGCTAAAGTCATATGTTGGATGTATGGCATAACAGGAGGATGCCTAGGGTTTAGTATGCTGGCCAAATGTACAGATGTCCTTGTCAGGATATCCCACTGGTTAATAATACTGCAACAGTTACCATTGATGGACATCTTGTATGGCCAGAAATGACCACTGATACTTAAAGCCCACAGAGGAGCTCTCTCTCTTCAAGAAAGTGCAAAAGAGCTCAGCACCCAAACCTGAATTTTGTTAGCTCTTCTTGAGCTAATGATATAGGCACATGGAAGGTACCATGAAAGCTTTGGAAGCTGGCAGGCTGTTATATTCTGTACAGGATGCAACCATATAGCTTAGGCTACTGCAGTGGTTATCCTTCTGGAGAACATATAAGTTAAAGCTTCTTTCACAGAAAAAAATGAATGTTTTTTGCCATTTTAGATATATAACAAAAAAGACTTTTTTTCAAGGGAAAACTGATATCCAAACATTCAAGACGCAGTTGTATTTTAGTTAACACTATCAAGTCCTGTAATGTGCTGTAAGGTGCAAGTATTCAGATGTCTTTTCCTGAACATTTTAAGAGAACATAACTGAAGGTAATATACAGCTATGCACATTTGGAAGTTTGGCCATATTAAGGTCTGAGTGCCCATTAGAACATGATAGCAACAACATACAAAATGTTCATTTTTTTCAAATAAAAGTCTAATCTGCTATCCCATTTCTGACAGAGTACTCTGTATGGAATTTTTAAGATCTTTTTGTTTCCAAAAAAACATGTTCCCAAGTTCATTTCTCTTTCCCATCACAACTCCAACAACTGCCTTCTGTCCGAGGAAAGATTCTCTGAATTCTGCTTGGGATAGATAAAAAATTGGCAAACACTTTCATGCAAAAATATGAAACATTCTGGACACTGTTGCATTCCTGGGAGACAATTATATATGTTCTCACTGCCCTTTGTATACTGCCTTTCCATTCTCTCTGTTCTAATCTCTTTTGATTTACTCTTATAGTTATCATGCAATATTTTTATACCTTACTATTTTAACAACAGCTTCTGTTTTACACTCAATGAAAACCTCAACCAGTGTTGGTCTTTCATGTAGCACTCTCTTGTCCTTTTCTCTTTGTCAACACTATTAATCTCTATGGAGGACACAGTCTCTAACCTGCAGTACAAACTTCAGCTTGGTCTCATCCCGCTCTATTACCCTTTTCTCCATAGTTATTTGATTCCAATACCATGGTTCCTTTGCTAATTTTCTCCAATAATTTCCAGCCCCTACTTGCTTATTTTCTGTGTCTCTACTTACAGTCATCCCTATTGCTAAAAGCTCCTTTCTCTATTTCCATGTTACCTTAGTTTATACAACATATTCTGCTACTTTACAAATATAATATTTGGAATGCTTGTTATTCTCCTCAAGGTTCTGCATTCAAAATCCTACTCTCCTTATTTCTTGATCTCCACCCCATTTCATCATTACGCCTTCTCACTTTGATTTGTAACCTTATGTTATGTATATGAGCCTTAAATATCTAATTGTAAAGTATCTCTTCAAATCTTATTGTCCTCAACCCCCCCCCCCTTGTGATACATGGAAAAACTTATTCCACTTAACTCTTGCGCTCTTTCCCTACCTTCAACTCTATTAATTATGGTCCACAACTTCTGTTTGACCTGTAGATAAAATTAAAAGGGAAGCACTTTTGTTGCTTTTATCTAACTGTCCATATCCATAATCAAGAGCTTCCATTGTCTCAATTTCAGTATTATCTTTTTAGTCTCCCCCCGCATATCATTAGCGCCATAATATAATTCTTTTTAATCTCATACTAAAATACTTCTTTTCATGTCCTCATAGACATGGATATTGCTGAAGCAATTCATGTGCAGGTACATACTTTATTGCTATAGCCTTTGTTTTACCTTCATTTATTTTATATATATATATATCCCCAAAAGACTTGGAATTTTCTAGAAATGTTCCACACTACTTCAATATCATTTTCTGGATAAATCAAGTATAAAATACTATCATATGTGAATAAAGCTAACTTTTCCTGATTACTGTACTAGTCATATCTTTGAATTTGACATATCATTATTTTCTTTCCAATAGCTTGAAGTTTAAAGCAAGTAATGGGGAAAACAGGATAGCCATCTGCTTAGCCCCTCTGTTCAAACACAGCCTTTACCCTACCACCTTAATTCTTGCCTCTGACCCTTCACACACCCTCCTTATTAACCCTGTAGTTCTGTCAGAGAATTACCATTAGTATACTCATAAAATTCCATCTTGCTCTGTCAAATGTTTTCTCTGCATCAAAACCCACCACCAAAATTCTAGCCATAGCTAGAAAAGTTAATTCCTATAAAATTACTCCATTTATTGAATTTATTAATTTAGCAAAACTTGTTTGTAAAAATGAATTAAACTAAAATGTTTCTATAAACTATAAACATGAGAACTTCTAATGTTATACATTCTTATAAATCTTGGCTAAAACTTAAGAACTTACTTGAAAAATATTGATTGTTTTAACAATTTTATTATACTTTATATATAGTTTTCTTGTTATGGACCCGTGTAAATAATTCTATGCTGTTTTTTTTTATTCTATTCAGTTGTTTTCCCTTCTGTTAGAATTTCAATAAAAAAAGACCCACCAACAAAAGTAGCATTTCCTTACCCCCTGATCCTTTGTGGATCATCATTGTTTTATTTATGTTGACAGATGTTTGCCTACCCTTCTCTAAACTTAATCCAATACCTGTCAGCTCTGGCAACACTTTTGCCTTTCTCTTAACTATTGCAGACACTTAAAAATCATGGTTTAAACTTGAAATTGGTCTATATGAAGCTGGGTCTGAGGATTCTTTACCATTTTTCACAACTGTCTACATTGTGATCCAATTTTAGAAGTAAACACATTATGTATTTGAATACTAAATTGAGATTTTCATTTTGCATGATCTGCATAAAAATAACATTGAAAATGGCTTTTTTAAAATTAAAAGTCAAGGTGTAGCCACTTCTCTACTTTTGAAGGATATTTTATGGATAACTGTCCCAGTATAATTCCTGGAAAATTTTGTAAGACTGACACCAGTTAAGAGATTCAGCCTACAGTAACACAAATAGCCAAAAGTAATAAGGCAGAGTATTCATGAAAGTTGCCAGCAGTACGGGTACGTCTCTTAACAGACATTTATTTTAGAAAATGGATTTTGTGACTGACCTTTATTTACTGGCTTTGTTCTCATTCACAAATATTTATTTGTAGTTTGTTTATTGAACAGTGGTTAGGTATATGCATTTTCGCAGAGAATTCATCTGATTATTTTAAACCATGCTTCAGACTAAAGTAAATAACAAAGAACATGATTTTATGTCTATACAAACTGTAATGAACAAATACTCATGTCATTTATGAACAATACCCAGCCACCCCCCCCCCAAAAAAAAAATTGGAAGTGAAAAATTCATGAAATTGCAATGTTCTGAATAAGCACCTTTTAAAAAAATGCTGATGTGGAAGGCCTGCTGTGGTACAAAATGAGGCAATTCATATCAATAGCAGTACAAAACTGGTGAAAGTGGAATGTCTTCCTTTTCACATTACAGGCACATATCACAGCTGTACCTTACTGATGGTAAATAGAAGGGCGGATCTTCCCATTGTTTGGCTGGCAATTCAAAGTTTTATTCATCAGGAGCAAAGTCAGAGATAAGCCAGCTATGCGGTTCTAGCTGTTAAAAGCCAAAATTTAAAGCCCAGGTTACTGTATGCTGCAATACAAGCATGTTTTTGTAATCACACTGATTAATTTTGCTGCACAAAATACTGTCAAATGGACATACAGGATGAGTTGAGCCAGTCCCAAAGCTGAGCTCTGCTTGGTTCGCCCATCTCTACCTCTGACAGGAAGTGTGACACAATGCTCGGAACTTCCATCATGACCTGCAGATTAAGTTTGCAACCCCCTCCAATATATTTACATTGTTTCATAAACCTGCAATTAAAACTACAGAACACTAAACATGCTTGATTAGACAGCATCCTCAAACATAGCAAATGCAATATTTTCAAGTATTTAAGCCTGGTTAGCGAATAATGACATCAGTGGTTAACAACATAATTTAAAGACTTTAATGGGAGGTACTTCTAATTAATCTTGAACCTGATAACTCCAAAGATTATGATAAACAGAAAAAAAAACTTGTTAAATCTGTATAGTTATATATCAAATGACTGAAAATTTGAGTCAAACTGTGAAATGCGGTGTGACATTTTACACTATTAAATGTACACTAACAACAAATGGCCTTGGCAGTTCAAATAAACACGGCAGTCTGTTTTTGTCTAAAGTTCTTAATTTAAAATCACTATTCAAAAATTCTGAAAGTAGTAGTGGCTATACATATTTTTAAAGGAAAAAAAAAACTTTGATCCAAATTAACCAAAACACAAAATATTAACAAAACACATTTTAACATGCCACTATCACATTTACAAATAAAGTTTAAGTATTATACAAAATCCACATAATACTGTTAAATAACAATGAACTAAAAAAATTAATTAAAAGAAATTACAAGGACCCCTGAATGCAGTTACAGTGAATATCAGAAAAACATCAGTCATGACTATTCAATAGCATGGTACATCAGTAAAATATTTACATGTTGTAATGCTCTTAAACATTTCTTAAAGACCAACAAAAATGCTGACAATGCCATTGCCACCAGAAAAAATGTGCTTACATACTCACTGAGATGCAAAAACAGTAGTGACATCTACAAATACAGCATGAACTGTTAACAGCAGTTAGCAGTTTTCTGAAGCAATAACCCCTCATTTTTCAGATTACTTAACATTTAAAGAAGCCCTGATAAAGGAAAAAAAAAACACAAATCCAAAATCCAGTTCAGTTTACACTGCATTCTGCACACATCTTTTGGATGTTTCCATTCTGCCTTATTACTAAGGGTAACTGTACTGACAACATAACCTAGCCATGAAATTTCTTTCCATTCTGGTTGCTTAAACATAACACTGTAAATCCATTGCTTATAGCATCATACATATCCTCATATTAAAACTGTGTATGTTCAATAAAATATATTTGATGTCAGGTACAGGCAAAACAATATTACGAGAGGTCAGCAGTCATTTTATATGAATCTTCTCAATAATGAATTATGACAGGTAAGAATTTAAAAAATTCTATAAAGTACAATTTTTAAAACTCTCAGAATTATCAAGGAATTCTTAAACCCTTAAATTCTTAATTCTTAAACTGCTAATCACTTGCAAAGAAATGTTTACAGTATTCACGATGACCTCAAGTGAACAGTCAATGTACAGTATGCTTCAGTTTGCTGGTTTAACGTATGCAAAGGGTTATTTAACAAATGGATTTTAAGGACTAAGGCTATAGTTATATTTGCACTTTTCACATTCTTTGCAATGAAATTGTGCATGGACAAAATGTGTACTCCACAACTCATGCCTGCTGCTTACTAACTGGAATGTGTATAACCTGCTACCTTCAACTATCAGGAATATCAGAGAAGCATCAATCCAGCACAACCCCCACAATATAGTGTCCCAATGTATTTAAATAAGGTAAAACTCAAGCCTTACTTACTTTAAATGATCAGGTCCAACTTATATACATATATTACTTTTTATATTTGCAATAAATACATCAATTATACGGAAATCAACATAGTGCATTAGAATTTACAACAAAAAAAACTCCACGTTAATTAATACTGCAGTTTAAAATAATTTACTTAATAAAAGACTTTTTCAGTATCCAAAATGACTTTACAAAAAAATGAATGCATTGGCTGATGACTGTTCTAAAATTGCTTCTTTAGACATGTACATCTGTGCACACACACACACACACATATATATATATATATATATATATAAATACCTGCATACATATCTACACACACACACAAAATACATATTCATAGAATTAAGTGTCCCCATTTTATAAGCTTAATAAGATTATTTTAAATAACACATGTATACTTGTGTGTGTGTGTGTGTGGTTACTTTTTCTGCACTAACGTTCAACATAAGCAGACTTATTGTTTTCTCCCTAAACATGGTTCAAGTATTGAGAGGTATGCATCCAATTAAATGCCACTACTCATAAATTCAAGCATAGCTATACACTGACATTCTAACACTGTGGGCCCAATTCCAAAAGACTTGCTCTCGGTTTAAGTGTCTTACTCTGGTGTAAGGCCTGTCTACAAAGCAGGCTAAGTCACTTACACCTACAGCAAGTCCGTTGGAATTTGGTTCCATATCTCTTAATTATTCAGTACAAACAGCAGCATGAAAACATTCTTTCTACCTCTTCAGACACTTTAATCTGTTGCCCCTGGTATGTCTCCATCCATACACTGTTTGCAACACTATTAACTGCCACTGTGGACTCATCTATTTCATAAAGCTAGAATTGTATCAGTTACAGCAAGAAGGAGAATGTCAAGCTGATAATCCAGTTTTCCTGTACATAGTCAAAAAAAGAAATGCTGAGGCCACTAAGAAGAGAAGCACAATTACATGACTGGCTCTTGCAGCAGGTACCATCAAAATAACTACAACCGCAATCATTTAGCAAATGTTACTAAGATGGCAATAATGGACAGCAATGAACTTCACATTTGTGTGGGTCCAGAACAGTGAGTGACTTGGTTATGCAATCATACAGAGCTGTCTGTTACTCAGTAACCATGTTTTTGTTTTTTTTTTTACCCATGTGATGCAGTGTTTTTATGCAATTTTAAAAAGATAAACAATAAGATACATTGATTAGACAGTCAAATAGGTTACAAATTTCATTCTCAACTGCACATAGGAATTTTTCTTTTAAAAGATGCAGACTAGGGATCAAAGGGCACCCCCAAAAGGAAATTAACAGAAAAGCCCAATATGTTAGCTATATGACTTCTGCTACACTGACCAGGTATACACACTGTTGCTAAGATATCTTCTCTCATGTAGTCTCCGGAGCTGTCAGAGTGCTAGTACATTTGTCAAAATCTGCTGCTTGTGCAACATTTTAACAGCTACAAAGAAAAACCTACCAGGGTCCAGTGTTCTCTGTTAATGCCTCTAGCATTTTACTTGGAGTTGGTTAATGTACCGGTTTAAAGTACAGTTCATGTGATGTCACAGTTGTTTGTCTTTTCAGCTTTTCCCGGTTAGGGGTCGCCACAGTGGAACTCCGGTCCGCTAATGACTGGCAGCCGATTTTTATGGTGCCGAGTTGCCAGCCCGACGCCCAACCTTCAACGAAGGCATGCCCATTCATGCATGCCTTTCGGAGGTCACTCAATCGCGGGGAGGACATGTAGACTCCACACAGAAGGCACTCCAGCCAAGAATGGAACAGGAGAACCTCTTGCTGTGAGGCAACAATGCTAGCACTGTACCACTGCAGCTTTTTTCATGTGATGTCACAGTAGTGATTAGCAATCAAGTGCATTAAAAAAAAAAAGAAATGAACCAGACTAGCTTTGCAATCAGCAAAACTCAATGCTCCATGCCAAATGCTCTAATACTGGAAAGAAAATGTGATTAAATCTGAACTACAAGCTCGACTTGGTCAAAATATTATGATTTGTTAAATGCTAGTGGATCACGTCAACATTTCTTTTAGAAAAAGAATAGTCAAACAAGAGAGGGAATGAAAATCCATTATATAAGCCACATGAAACAGTACAGTGTATAAACTACAGGTAAAAAGGTCAGTTACACAAGTTGCTACCATCAGCATGGCACTTTTCCAGCAAAACATACTCTTGCATTCCTAACACCATGTTGCTTACTTCTTTCTCGTCAAAGGCCAAAGGAAATTTTTATGATAAATAATGTATGTGGAGAACACGTAAAACATGATGATAGAAAATGTGGATTTCTGACCAAGGAATTGAAACACCAGGGATGACATGCAAGTCAGATTATGTACTAATATCAGGGGAAAAGATGACCCAGGGTATCTTAGGCTGAGCAATTCAGAGGAAGAGGAAGGGACAGTCACAACAGTCAAGCCAAACTGCTTGTCATCAACAGAGATATTGCTAAAGGAGGGATAAGGCTCATAATTCTTCACCATCTTGGAGACAGCTGCTTCAGCATCTCCTGAATTCTCAAATGACCCTGGAGGTGAATGAAAACAAACTTGGATCCCCACTACCTGTAGGTATAAGCAAGGGCAAACATAGACTGTACTAACAAGCAGAAAGATCAGAAACCAGCATAGGATTATACACTAGCCAAATGCAACACAGTGTTGGTAGAGGCCCACACTCTGTGGCTGATACTAACTTTAGACCAAACTTCCTAATGTTGTGATCCCAAAAGCACATCTATGGCTTCCACCAGATATCAAACTACTTGATATCTCTCTAAGGTGCGAGTTCCAGCATGGGGACAAGGTAGATCCTTCTTAACATGGCCCTGCTGATGCTGATAGACCCAGACTCAGAAAGACTCCTCTCTATTGAAGACTGGCTCTTTCAGTATCCATTCACAGATTGTCAAACACTAGGATCAGCAGGCAGATTGGAAAGGGTTCTACCTAATAATCTAGAGTGAGAGCAGTGTCAAAACATCAAGTAGTAACCCTGAAAAAAGAGGTCATTGTTCCCCTCTACTAATCACTCATTAGACCCATTATAGAGTACAATGCCCCTTTTGGTATGTACCTCACAAGACATCTACAACTGGAAAGGCCGCAGAAATACCTCACACAAAGAGGATTACCAGCCTCAAACAGATGCCCTACGCAGACAGTCTCAAACAACTCCAGCTTTACTCTGTCGCATATTGCCTACTCAGAGGCAATCTCTGCCTAACATACAAAGCTATGTCAAACCCAGAGCTGTTGGACATGTTCCACTTAAAGAAATCCCAATCCCTCCAAGCTACGCGCTCTAGGGACCTAAACCTTGTCACCACAATAAACAGAACATGCTGGAGGGATAGATTCCTGTCCCAGAGACTTCCCATACTCTGGAACAAACTACCTAGCTATATCAAACAAAGCTCCTCATTATCACTCTTCAAGAAAAATCTTGATGATTAGATGGGAGATAGGAAATTCACCCTGAGGATCACTTCTGTGGCTCTGCTTGACAGGGGCAAAGGAGAATAATTTTCTTGGGTGGCAAAAGCCAGGGTACCATTTGGCTAGGCTTATATAGGCCCTAGGGCCAATAGCTTAGTACCTCCCTATAAACCTATGTAGGGTGAGAGCTGAAGTCTCCCCCTCTCACTTGGTCCTCAACCAAGGAAGAGGATTGGTTTACAATTCTGCCAAGAATATAAACTCATCATTGAAAGGGTTCAAAGGGCCAGAAAGATACTGACCTAACTTTGAAAAGGTTCAAGCCTGAACTGAGCCTCAGTGTGCTTGTCCTGCTGGTGATGCTCTGACATACTCTGGATTGCAAGGAAAACTCTCCTGGTAGTCTCCACACAAAAAGCTTTCAAACACTGTCAACTTTGCAACACAGGCTGGCAACATTTACTGCCTTTGGCATCGAATAACTGGGAAGAACCCCTGGCAAGTGTGTCAGTTACTAATATTCTGCTCTTCTTCAAAATAGTACAATCAATCCTAGCGCAAGTCTTGGCCGATTTAATGGCCATGTGGGGACTTACAATGTTTAGGCATGCAAATGCAAGACTTACCAACAGCAGCAATAATCAAGATACAGTGTTGGCAGGCTCTGGGAACAAATTAACTTACATATCTATTTATGGCACAGTGCATTTTGCTTGCATGCCCACAAATCCCTCAAAGTCAGATTCTGCTAAAAAAGTTCAAATTTCTGAGTGGCAGAGAAAATGCACCTGACCTAGACTCCATTACGAAGGGTCACCAGAGTTAGATCTAGAGAATGTAAAGAAAGGACAGCTAAAGGGGTTGAACTTTGGTGGAGTAGGTGGATGATGAGCTGGAGGATGCTTTAGAAGACTCAGTTTTCTGAGATCCCAAAATGGATAGTGTTTAGCATTTTGGTAGAAGCTTGCTTTGCAGCTAACCTTCCCAAAAGTTCTTCAGAGAGACATGAAGTAGATAATGCAACGTCCTTGATTTGTCAGAGGTAAACAACTCTTTGGCAAAGCCTTTTCAGAGAATTTCAAGGCTGTGATATGACAAGAGTGGTTAACTGCCAACAAAAGTTGTGATAAATACACTCAGCAGCTGCTACTGAAGTGATCTGGAGGAAAAGTAGCAGATTTTATTTACCCTATTCTCCTGCTTTTTTCTGGAAGCATGACCATGTACTGTGCAATGCAGCATACACCTCAAGACTTAATTCCCAGTAACTACTGGAAGTCCTCCCTGAAGATGGCAGCTACTCATTCTTCTTCCTGCTACACAGGGGGTCATCAAAGGCACAGTTAGACACCATACCTCAACTGCAATGACAAATGTATAATGTGCTTCAAACACTAACCATTGAAGAGCCACACATATCTCATCTGATCTCCTAGCACTTGATGATGGATTCAGCACAAACCACTGCAGAGAAAGCAGTGAGAATAATTAGTGTTAAATAATGCATGTATGTCAGAGGCACTGGATGAAGGAGGATAGCTATCAGTGGTCAGTGCCAGACTGCCCATCCCGAGAGGGGAGAGAGGCAGCATAGATTGCTGCACTGCTGACACCTATTGTCCGTAGCAAGGAGCCTAGCATCCCCACGTTGTATAGCAGTGAGGTAATCAGCTGGAAGCATGCATGAACCTCCCAACAGCAGCAACTGAGGAGTGTGCAAGCAGCCAAGTAGCTGGGGATAGGAGAGTCTGCAAGATTGGCAGACTGCCCAGTTCCCTGACTATCATCTACATCAGAAAAGAAATGGACCAAAAGGCTCTTGCAAGCAGCAGATACAAATGGGTTGAAATGGTACAAGAAGGGGAGGAGTTGGGCAGATCTTGGAGAACTACTGCCCTCCCGAAAAAAAAAAAGTCAAGGAGAAGAGGGAGCCCAGGGTAATAAAATCCTTGCAGAGAGAAAAAAAAAGACTTTGGACCATGAAAAGAAGGGAACAACGCTAAGTAACAGTTTTATACCATCTTCCTTTGGCTGTCAATTTCAAATCCAGAATAACTGTTCTATACATCTTCCCATCATCTGTTGTACAAATACCAGAAAATTAACACCTGCACCTTATGAAGGAAACAATATGTTGGTAAGTGAAAGTTCTGTTCTATAAGACAAAAGACAAAGACATTACCTATCAATGTTGATGGCAGTCACTTTTTGAAGTGGGGGTGTGGAAGGCTGCAGGCCTAATGAACAACTTGAAGTTATCACTTGATATTGTCTAGCAAAGGGATAGTTAAAGAAACAAAGGAGCTGCTAACTGAAAATACTATATTTAAAAACAGATTATTTAAAGGATTCTAATGTAAGCTCAAGATATCAAGACCAGTGCAGTTGTCATTTATATAGGAACACTGTAAAGATATCTCTCCAAGTATTTTCTCTATTAATACTTTCAGAACACTCTTCAGCCAATAAGTAGCACTCATCCTATTTCCCCAAGTATTTTTAAGGTCCATGTCTAAGCTTGTCCCCTCACTGACATCATGAAGGTGAACATGTAAGAACAGGATCAGTCTCTCCCTTATGCTGCTCTTTTCCACCACAGGCCTATGAAGAGGAGATTAAAATAAAGACAAATATTTAAATTAAAAAAGTAAAGAAAGATGCACTTCAACTATCAATTCAAACTCAACAATTTCTCAGTGGGTTGGACAGTGCCAGATGACTGAGATGATCTTGAAGATCTTGAGTTAAAGTGGTCCAGAGTACCGAGCACTACACAAGTGCTAGGCAGCAGGGCACAATTCCAAATAAATACATGAAAAAGCACATCCCAAAAAACAGTACTGATGAAGCTTGCCGTGGACCTACAAACAACCAAGATACATTACTTACTACAAATGAGGATCCAAGGCAAAGCTGAAGTACACAAATCTCCTAATCTGTGTCTCTCTAGAAACTTGCAGCCAATATCTTCACTTCTCTAGTAGAATATAGACCAAGTGGCTCAGGAAACACTTTCCCCATTTGCCTAGAATACTGCCAACACTTCACTTTTCCACTGGGCCAAGAAAACAGCTTATACTTAGGAAAGAGACAAACGAAATCAGCTCTGGTCATACAGTACTTAAAGATACTTGTGCCTATACACACTGGTGAACAACAAATGCACTGGAACAGCTAGATATAGAATCAGTTCAGACATCACTGGATAACTCCAGCTTGGTGCATAAAGTGACTCCATGCTTATGAAAAATACGGAAAGACTTTTCATATTAAAGTACACAGACACTGCGCATCTGGAATCCTCAAAGTGATGATCACTTGAAGTTTTCAAGGAAAAGGATGAATTCCACAAGAAGAAATCAGATTAAAAGGAAGGCTGTGCATTACATAAATTTTCCAAACCACTCAAAACAGAATCTCCTAAGGGGTGACTTTAGATACAGAATACTTCTTGAAGGCACACAACATGTCTTATTGCCATTTCCCATCAACAAATGAAAAGCAGAAGACAGCTGAACCGTAACAAAGGGGAACCAAATCAATTAGTTAAAAAGCCATGTGTGAGCACAAATTCAACAAAATAAACAGGGGCAACAAACAGCAAATCTATCAAAAAAGGCAAACAATAAAAATGCAGTGAAAGAGCACTTCTTTGTGGGTAACACAGTGCTGTGTCATAGAATATGGTTCTCTTATTTCATTTCTCAGCTGGCATGCCTTCTGTGTGGAGTGTGAATGGGTTTCTGCCAGGTGCTCCGGTTTCTTCTTACATCCAAAAAATGTGCCTGGATGAACTGACAGAACTGGCAAGCAAATCGTGGGATAGGTTGGCACCCTGTTCAGGATTACCTTCTCTGCTTCATACTCAAGAATCTCCAGCTACCTTGTGACCCTGAATTAGACTGACCATGTAACTGAAGAAAGAATAAATGAATTAACATTATGTACTGGAAACAAAGACCTCCCCCCATGATCCTTCCTTTCAAGGACAGAACTGTGCACCCGCACTCCATCAAGTTTTATAATCAAATTTGAGAACAATGCATCTTGGGAAAATGGATCATCTACTGTAAAGTGACTGATAAATTTGCACACATTGGAAGTGGAAAAATATACAGTAGGAGCAATATAAAGCACATACAAAACAAAACTCTGGTCACCTTGTACAACACATACTTTATCAGTTGAGAATTCTCAATTAAATTACAATTTGCACTTTTACATGCATAACTAAATCTGAGTAACTGGTACCTTTCTCAGCGACACATATGCTACAAATCTAAATATTAGCCTGAAAAAGGAGCCATCACACAAAAGCTTCTGACATTTAAGTGGATATCATAAAAACAGCCTCAAAAAGAAAGATGGAGAAATGGTTTAACATGGATGCTGTGGCAAATGTGCATGGAAAAATGCTGTTAAAAGGCTTTCTTGCCTACCAAGTCAGTATGAGTTTCAGAGAAAATGACCACACAAGCTGGCCCTATCATTTCCTTGGCTAGCTCCAAGCAAATTTGTATGCCTACAATGAATTACAGGGTATCATTGCCTCAGGCAATACATTTAGATGCCTTTCAGTCATCTATGCCTCCCTTTCAGCTTCCAAACCCATATACAATTCTCCCCTAATCCTTCAACTCCACCCATTCCACTTGCTCCCAACAACACAGTGTATGAAATTCACACTCCCTTTTCTGTTCTCTTCACAGTATAACACAGATACATTATATATATATATATATATATATATATATATATATATATATATATATATATATATATATATGATGTTTGCTCTGAGAGTGTTGATGGAAAAGTGCAGAGAAGGTCAGCAGGAGTTGCATTGTGTTTTTGTAGACTTACAGAAAGCATATGACTGAGTGCCTAGAGAGGATTTGTGGTAGTCTATGATGAAGTTGGGAGTGTTAGAGTGGTACAGGATATGTACAAGTGTAGTGTGACAGCAGTGAGGTCTGTGGTGGGATATAAATACACACAAAAAAAAACTGAAGGACTTGTGATTTGCAACCACCTTGAGGTAAATATTTATAATGCTGGGACTTGCAATGTTGAGTCCTGAACTGTGGAGACTAAATGACCACAGATCTGCACTTCCATATACTTAGTCTACGATTGCCATCTCTTGCAATATTCCTTTTTCTCTAAGGTACGGCAATCTTGGACTTGGTAAATGTAAGTCTGAGTGTGAATGGTATACTTGCTCCCTTGTAAAAAAGTTTAAAAGTGAAGAGTGATATTTGATATTCGGTCTCCTCCTTTTTTTCAGTCTTTTTTCTGTGTGTGTTTCGGGATTTCGCAATGCGAGTCCCAACATTCAATAGACAGCCCCACTTTGCCCTTAAGCAAAACATTAATCTGTAATGTTTGGTACAGAAAGAAACATGAATGGTAGTCCAGCGCACAAAAAAGCATTTGCATGGTAAACACCCTTAAAGCAGGTTGATGAAGTAGTAACTGCTATAACCAGATGCGCTTTTCTTGGGGTTGTCAGAAGTCTTTTTCTCTGCGGCATAAGACTTGGAAATATCCTGGCTGATGTCATTCAGTTCAGTTTTGACATTACCTTTTGCAACCACCCTGAGGTAAATGTTTATACTGCTGGGACTCTCAATATCGATTCTTGAAATGCGGAAACTAAATGACCAAAAATCTGGACTTGCACATACTTAGTCCAAGATTGCAATCTCTTGGAATATTCCCTTTTCTCTACGGTACAGCAGTCTTGCAGTTAGCATATATAAGTTTGGGTGGGTGTGGAACACTTGCTCTGCCTACCTAGTAAATGCCATGGATGACAGTGACAGTTTTTCCTCCTAAAAGGTGTAGTTGCAGTAATAAAACTTTACTGCCAATCCTGGACACATTTCAGTCTAGTTAGATTTACCCAAAACATATAATAGGAAGACAAATTGTACTACAAAATTTGACAATGAACTACATCATCTAGATGTAATTGTCACAAAACAGAATCTTCAAAAACAAAAATCAAAGAGAATGAAAAATATTTAAGTGCCAAAGTCTCCAGGACAAAATTCAGGTCTAAACTAAGGGCAGAGATTTAACATGTAGTTTCAAATTAATCAAATCCCTGGCAGGACTATGCACAAAAACAGATCAAAGATAAAAAGCAGAAACATTTTAATGAACATTCACAGTGGAAAAACTGTAACCCTACTTCAGAAAGGCAAAGGAAATGGTCTAAAATTATGTCAGGTAAGTTCTCTGGTTATTTCTCTGCTAGGGTGCCTTCGGTGCAAAGCCTGCATTGTGTGTGTGCATGTGTATTTTATATATACATACATATATATATATATATATATATGTATATATATATATATATATATATATATATATGTATATATATATATATATATATATATATATATATATACATATATATATATATATATATATATATATATATATATATATATATGTGCATGATTATGTAGTATGGAAGAAAAGCCTGGCATTCTACTCCCCCCACCTAGTAAACTCCATGGATGAAAGTGACCGTTCATGAGGTCACTATAAAAGTCAGCTAAGACTACTAAGTGTGGACGGATGGAATGTGAGAACCAGATTAAACCACTGCCCACAAATTAAAATGCATCATTCTGACAGAGTATACATCTGCAGAAAACTACCTTCTCACCATCAGGGATACCTCTGAACTCTAATCAGAGGCTCCAAAGTAAGCAAAACTTACAGTTTCAGAAGCCAGCCATGGAGCTTCAACAACCTGGGGTCTGCAGGATATAATGTGCTCTGGTTATAGAAATCTCTGTTATGGGAAGTTGCCTGGATAGCAGATGGGGAACTTGGTCCAGTCTCTAGGGTAAAACAAATTAAATCTAATGCAGCCCAAATATGGAGAAGAGAACCATCTATGGATTACCTTGCTGAGCATTCAGAAGGAGCTCGGATAAAGGAAGGTCAAAACATCTAAGTACAAGGACTCACGACTGGGATTTTAGATAGTAAATTTGCAATTAAGCTTGGCACACATTTTGCATTAGGAGTTCCTTACTTCTATCAGACTTCCAGAACTAGGCCCTACTGAAGTTCTCATTAGTGTTTAAAGGTTGTAAAATAACTTCAGTATGTCTACCAAACTGATGAATTCATTAAAGATGCCCATCTCAAAGACAGCTAAATCCTAATCTAATGCTTGGTTCCAGAGAAAATTTTCCAAGATTAGAGGCAGAAATCTTGCACTCCCACCATTCACTGAAGAAAAGCAAACTCCATCTGTTTCTGACATTAATAATTAGGTACTGAACCAAGCAGAAGGGAGGAAACACTGCATTCTCCTGTGCTATGAACATGTAACACAGGTTAAGTAAAGCTCTCAAGTACAGTCCTACAAAGGCACAAGTGACTGATGCACTTTTAACAGAGACATGTCAAATGCCAGCATCAATAACTGTTCAGAGTCCCACTAATGACACTCCAACAATGGCTGAGCTACAGAGATCTTAATCAAGCAGACTGAGTCCACACAGACTTGGACAAAGGCTGTGGACAGAATGCTCCACTTTTCCCTAGTTAGGGAAGAAGAGGTCTAGGAATTCCTTAACCAAGGAGAACTACTTTGGTGTGAAGACCACTGAAGGGAGATGTGCATGGAGGAAGAGTTGAAAAAGTCTTGCTTTATAAGGACTACGTCCTCTGAAGGCCTATATGACAGTCTCACCATGCAATGCTCAGGTAAGTTTCACTTTGAATCTGGCAGTACTGACTGGTTCCAGCACTTTAGCAAGGCCACAGACAGATTTATGTTTCATGCTTATCCTGAATGGGTCACCTTATGTTGAAAGATGCAGGTTTAAAACCATGGCCAGAATGATTTTTCCAAATCCCTAGCTAGAGAAGTATGCTTTGCAAATGATGGCAAAATTTGGAGAATTTTCTCAAAGTCTGCATCAGCCTTACAATGTGACTGAAAACAATTGAAGGGGAATTGTCAAAAATGCTTCCTACATATTCTACGACATCCATGTCATATGGAATTAAGGAGCCCCACATGTCACATGCAGTTGAGGGGCTCCTTTTAAGAAGAGATGACTGCTTTATGTTTTTGCACTGATGCAGTCAGTGGTATTAGGAGACGTTCAGGATATCAAACTGCTTGTTAAGATAAGCCCAGAAGCTATCAAGGAATGGTAATCTGACAGCAGAACAGGGCCTCCTAAGTGTAGCAGTAATCCTGAAACAATCTTATGTAGAAACAGGTAAGTCAATTTGCTGAGTATAGCATACCTAGTCATACATGATTACCAACTTAGCAACATGTGTCTAGCAAAGCTATTAAAAGAAATTAAATCAGTAATAAATCATGCCACAGTTTCTTGGGGGGAAAAAAGAAATGGGGATAATATGCTTGCATTATCTAGCTCACGTGTAGTCTTAATGATTCATGTTCATGACAAGACCTGATTTTCTTCTTGGTGGAAATACAAACAATACGGCAGACCAGACTAGATGTACTAACATGTAATTGCTGGTAATTATATGTGACATTTGCAAAAGATGTTTGCTTACCTGAAAAAAATTAAAGGAACGTACCCTCCACGCTTACTCCCATTTGAAGTATGAGGCAGGTCAGACAAAAAGATAAGATGATAAAAGTAGACCCTGGAGATCTACAGTCTGTTTTTTTACAGGCAAATAATGAAGGTTATCAGTCTTTTCTTGAAGGCAAAAGAGAGCCTTGGGAATGTTACAGGCTATGAAGACAGCATCCTAAAAGGACTCTGAAAGGAGGCACCAAAAAGGCCACATTTCAGCTTTGTAATCATGTTTTGTTAACCAGACTGCCTAACCACTGCTCTCAACTTTCCATCTCCAAACTGAGGAACAATACATCTCATAATGAGGAACAAATGGGCAAAATGTGGAACACTTACTAAGAACTTCAATTAGGAAACTTACAGAATTGTTAAAATGGAATATTTTTTTTTTACAGAATAGCTCTTCAAATGAATTAATATGATTCCGTTCTATTTACCATGGATATCGGTTAAAAACTGCTAACACTGAATGTGTGACAGACCCTTTCAATGTGGAACTTTGAGGAACATGAACATTTTAAGACACCAAATGAGGAACGTTTCTCGTAATGAGGTATACTTGAGAGGTATGTATCCAACTGACACGCACGCACACACACACACACACACACACACACACACACACACACACACACACACACAGAGGAAGTAAAAAGGCTGCAGTTCACAGCTAAAGTTGAGATACGTCCTTTATGACCATGGATACTGTAAAAAGAACCTAAGAGGTGGGAGCTTTGTGTAGTTGAAGGACACAAAGAGCAGGATCAGATTGTAGTGCATGAACCAACACTGCTGGACAGAGTGGTACAGGATCTCAGAAGAGTAAGCCAGGCCAGGGCAGAAAAGGTCACCACAGTTAACGCTGTCCTGCTGGCTAAGTGTACAACATATGCAGCTCAGCAAAGGTTTCTGCCCTTGTTGTGCTAGGCTGAAATAAAACATTTACATTCCTCTACCAGTGGCAAAAGGGTATGGGTGGCTTTAGTTCTTTAAAATGATGGCAACATGCTCAATTCAGAAGTTTCAACGTCAGTCAAGCAAAGATGATGATTATGTCAAGTGTGAAGTCAGGGTGAGGTTTTACGCCTATCATTACTTGCTCCTGTCAGAAGCCAAAGCACAAGATTATATAAATAAAGCAGAAGCAGTAACACTGTAAGACTGGGGTGTCACCATATGTAAAGGTCTCACTGTCTGAGCTGGCCTCCCAAACAAGAAACAGAATTTATCCCAAGGATGAGATAATCTTGACAGACAGTACTCCTAGCCAACCAAACTGTACTTCATGTGATATTTTTTTTTCATCGTGAATGTTCTGTAAAGTGAGAAGATTAATGTAAACAAAGCCTACAGCATTAGAAGGAAGATTGTTGTTCAAAGGCTTATCAAGATTACATATTTTTCTGTTGAATATTGAGTCAAGTGGGTCACTGGATTATCTTTAAATGTTTTCACCAGGTAGCCAAAATTAAACCTTGACAGAAACAAAAAGACACAGTTATCATCTACTTAAAAGATCAGACTATACCCGAAGAAAAAAAAAAAGATTTGTCTGTTTGCGTAAACAAGGGTCTATTTTAAAACCAAAATTGCCATAATACCGAACCTGACAACATCGAGACGGAAATACCGAAGTTTCAAAATCCTGCAAGGCAACAATACTGAATGTCGGAATACCAAAAGTTAGAAAGGAAGAGCTGTTCCTTATGTAAGCCAAGGGTATAGTATAATCGTAGTCTTTGTGACAAAATGTGTTGCAGTTGCTGAAATACCGTTAAATGTCTATATATACATAAAGTGTTTTTTTTTTTGGTGCAGTTTCCGTTTAAGGGTGTGCAGTACTTCCATACTGCAGTATGGCAAGTTTAATGTACTGTAGTTGTGTTGTCTGTGGGTAAGTTCATTTTAGTCTGAAGTAGCAAATCAAAAAGAGAAGTTGCTATGATTGCAGGGTATTGTATTGCTATAGGAAGCAAGTATTAGGGAATGCTGGTATCGTGTGTAGTGACCGCTACACTGCTCTCTTTTACTCAACATAGTGTGATCTTGGAGTTGGCATATTAAATTTGCAGGGGGTGTGGGAGGCATGCTGAATGACAGGTTATTTTTGGTTTGTAGGTTTTGATATTTTGGGATTCGGTGTTGTTCACATTCAGGATTTTGTGCTTTTGGCATTTCTGTCTTGATATTTTCAGGTTCAGTATTATGGCAATTCAGATTTTAAAAGTAGACCCATAAACAGACATACACAGATCACAAATACACACAACACAGCTGTGTATAAACCCTGACAACTGCAGCTACACTTAAATTTCACAGTTTAGGTGAAGAAAAAGGGAAACTGAATGGATACCATACACTTACTGTTAGAAAAGGAAAAAAACTCCTGCACAATGGTGGTCAACAGTGCTGCACAGACTGTATGAATCCAATGTGCACAACGTTAGGTTTAAAAGGGACTAGTAGACAACTTATACATGTCATGTTAGTAATACGACCATTATCTACTATGTATAACATTTTCCAGGGGATCCTAGAACCTATGGATTTGTTTCAAAAGGGTTACCTGCTGCAAGAGCTAACTTAAAAGAACGTACATGATTTAAATGGAAAACTTGGCAAAGCATCATTAGTTGAGTTTTTTTTCTGGATACTGAAAGAACACCTTATTCAAAAAAACAAGTAAAACCATTGCCAAATTTTAAACCCTAAGCACAAGTTTAGAATTAATGCATGGAACCGTGAACATTTAAAATGAAGGATTCTTCAAAACTGAAGCAAATGTTTTAAAGCACTAACAGTATACAGGGGTCACCAAAACAAGGAAAATAGAAGTTATGTTCTTACCATAACATTCCATGTTAGTTGTCTTCTTCTCGCCTTCTTCTTGCTGGATGGGTTCGGAGCCGACCTCGGCTCCGACTCGGCCACTCTAAAGCTCGAGAGTTGGTTCCACCGGCTCGAGGCTCCCCTTATATCCCACAATGCTAGGCGAGAGTTACCTCAGATCTCGTTTGTAAGCTAACCCCAGCTTATGATAGTAACAGTATATAACAGAATAACTATAAACAGATTCCACCTCTAACAACAGGGAGAAGAAGGGTGACCTACATCCTGAAACAAGAAATATGCATAATAGCATATAGCTAAGAAAGAGGTGGTAGAAAGAGAGGTCACGATCACAACTCCTCTAGGTCTGTCCAGGCCAGGGGGAAGGAGGGTGGGACGCAAGAAGAAGGCGAGAAGAAGACAACTAACATGGAACGTTATGGTAAGAACATAACTTCTATATGTTAAGTTGTCTATCTCGCCTTCATTCTTGCTGGATGGGACCGCGTCCCTAGCACCTTGTCCCGGGTGGCCTAACGGAACAGACTCCTGAGAACAGTGGAACCAAAATTAGCTCTATGCCTAGAAGCTAAATCCAACTTATAATGGGAAATAAAAGTGTGAGGAGTAGCCCAAGTAGCCGCTGCACAAATGGTGTCAATAGGCAGTCTGTCTTGGAAGGCTAGAGTAGTAGCCAAAGCTCTGGTGGAATGTGCTTTAGGCTTATTAGGCAGTTTTTGGTGTCTAATCTCATAAACAAGGGTAATCAGAGATGTTAGCCATCTGGATAAAGATACCTTAGAGACTGGAAGTCCCTTTCTGCTTTCCGCATAGGAGACAAACAGCTGATCAGATTTTCTGAATTGTTTCGTCCTGTCCAAGTAGTATCTTAATTGACGATGAACATCCAGACAGTGTAATTTTTGTTCAGACCTATTTGAATACTCCGGGAAAAAGACTGGGAGGTCAATGCACTGGTTTAGGTTTGATGTTGAAAACACCTTAGGCAAAAAGGACGGGTTAGTTCGTAAGGAAACTCTGTCCTTATGGAACACAAGGTAAGGAGAACGACAACTGAGTGCTTGAAGTTCTGAAATTCTTCTAGCTGATGTGATAGCCACCAGAAAGAGAGTTTTCCAAGATAATAACTTTAAGGAACATGAAGCTGCAGGTTCGAAAGGGGAAAGAATCAAAGAAGCAAGAACTAAATTTAGGTCCCAATGAGAAGGAGGATTTCTTACAGGAGGTCTGAGAAGAAAAACTCCTTTCAAAAAGGCTTTGCAGAGTTTGTGGGACATTAGGGCGGATTCAGAAATACCCACATGGAAATTAGAAATAGCTGCCAATTGAACCTTAAGAGTAGATGGAGATGAACCTGCATGGAAGAGTTCAGCAAGAAAATCAAGGACTAGTTGGATGGAAGCGGTGAAAGGATCTATGTCCTTTCCTTGTGCCCAATATGAAAAGCGTTTCCACTTACTCAAATAAATCTTTCGAGTGGAAGATTTATGGGAAGCTATCAAAATATCTCTAACAGAGTGAGATAATTGAGGAAGCCTGGCTACGGTTGGAAGTGGAGGAACCAAGCAGTGAGGTTCAGAGAGGGGAGGGAGCGATGAAACTGACCCGACTGATGGATCAAAAGATCTGGAACTAGGTCCAGATTCCACGGTCGCTCCAAAAGAAATCGATGCAGAAAGGGGAACCACACTTGTCGAGGCCAGTAAGGAGCAATGAGGATTAATGAGGCCTTCTGAGCGATAGCTTTCTGTATTACTTGAGAGATCAGTGGGAAAGGAGGAAATGCATACAGAAGTCCCCCGGGCCAAACTTGGACTAGCGCGTCCCTGCTGGGTTGGCCTGGTAAAGGGAATAGAGTGAAGTATTCTCTGCACTTGCTGTTTTGGGGAGTAGCAAAAAGATCGCAGCAAGGCTGACCCCACTTGAGAAAAATCTCTCTCACTACAGAGTCTTTCAGAGACCACTCGTGAGGCATGAGAATAGCTCTGCTCAACTTGTCCGCAATGTGATTGGACTTCCCGGGGATGTGCGTTGCTATCAGAAAACGCTGAGAAGAAATCGCCCACTGCCACAGTCTGAGTGCTTCTCGACACAGGGGGTATGATCTGGTTCCGCCTTGTTTGTTGATGTACCACACTACAGACATATTGTCTGTCTGGATTGCAATCGTTCCCAAGGGAAGAGAGTGTTGAAGGGCTTGCAACGCTAAAAGCACCGCTCTCATCTCCAGAACATTTATGTGTAAGTGGCATTCGTTTGGTTGCCATGTGCCCTGGACTGTCCTGCCCTGATAATGCCCCCCCCACCCGATCAGGGAGGCATCCGTTGTCAGAGTAGCAACCGGAGGAGGTGGAACAAATGGTCTCCCCAACAGGAGCTGGGGGGAAGACATCCACCACATGAGATGCTTTTTGCACGCTTGCGTGATCATAATGGTGTGAGACATTGGAAGTTCCTGGTATGACCATTGAGAAAAGAGCATCCACTGAAGGATCCGCATGTGGTATCTGGCCAATGGAAGGAGGGGTATGGCAGCTGCCATGATTCCCAACACCTTTAGAACTAACTTGGCTTTGGCTCTGTTGTTGTTGAGAAGTAGTGATACCAATTTTTGAATGTCTGATATCCTTTGGTTCGTTAGTGTTGCAGACATGTTTACAGTATCTAAATTTGCGCCTATGTAGGTAATAGTACGACAAGGCGACAAAACAGACTTTTCGCAATTTATTGAGATACCCAGTTTTTGACAGACGCGAAAAGTGTAATCTCTGGCCATCAGAAGGAGATGCTTGGTGGGAGCTGTGAGGAGCCAGTCGTCCAAATATGGAAACACCTGGAATCCTTGTCGTCTCAGGTGAGAAGCTACCACTGCCATGCATTTGGTAAACACCCAGGGGGCAGTGGTGAGACCAAAGGGCAGGGCCCTGAATTGAAAATGACTGGTTCCTAGCCTGAAGCGGAGGAATCTTCTGGAGCGTCTGATCATTTTGATGTGATAGTACGCGTCCTGAAGGTCTATAGAGCAGATCCAGTTTCCTTTTCCCAATAGGGGAAGAATGGATTGCAGCGTGACCATCCGAAATCTTGTTTTCTTGACCGATCTGTTCAAGATACTGAGATCCAAAATTGGTCTCCAGTCCCCTGTTTTCTTTGGAACTAAAAAGAACCTTGAGTAGATTCCGGATCCTAGTTGGTCTGCTGGCACTGGCTGAATAGCTCTTTTTGCAAGCAGTTTTGAAATTTCCAAAGCTGCTATATCCCTTTGAGCGGGTGGAACATCTGGAAGGGATTTTTTTGACTGACTTGGAAACGAAGAAAGGGAATAGAATAACCTTCGGAAATGATGGACTGTACCCATTTGTCTTGTGTCAAGGATAGCCAGGCTTCTGGGTACAGTGACAATCTTCCCCGACTGCCTCGAAGATGGGCAGCCGGGCAACACCTCAGGGATGCTGAAAGAGCTTATCGGAGGACGTTTCTCGATTGCCCTGGTTCTGCGGACCCCTCTGCCTCTAGGGCGGCGTCTACCATTGTTGTTCCCCTCTGCCTCTGGCGGGAACCGACTCTGTGCGTCAGGCGAAGTCCCTTGAGATTGTTTACGGAACCACATCTTTCCCCTTCTGGCCTTTGGGGTAAGGCCTAGAAGGAGTGGAAAACGGACTCGGGCGGCAGAAAGGGTCTTGCCATCCGTCTCGCACCTAGTCAGGGTTTCTTTCACTTGTGGACCAAAAAGAGATGATCCATCAAAAGGGGAGTTCGTGAAAGACGCCTTGAAAGGTTCCGCAAAATTGCATAGCCGCATCCAGGCGTGCCTACGTAAGGCTACCCCTGTTCCTGCGGCTCTGCTCGCTCCATCGGCCGCATAAGAGAGGAGGCGCATGGAGGAGTTGGAAATAGAATTAAGGATAGCCAGCTGCGTGTTCATTTTCTCTTGGAAACCCGCGGCTGTAGGGTCCTTCAGCATTTCACTCGCTTCTTTGATCAAGTCCCTTTGAAGACGAGTGAAATGGCACAGGTAATTCAGCGAACGCATAGTAAATGTCGCTGAGGAGAACATCCGCTTCCGTACCTATCCATGGACCTAGATTCCTTGTTAGGTGGATGGACAGGCACTGAAGGATCAGCCAGTTCCTTCTTTGTGGCGGCAGCTACCACCATAGCATCCACAGAGACTCCTTTTGATAAAAATTCCTTGTCTGATGGAGCTGTGATGAATTTGGAGGGTCTCCTGGGAGTGGGGTCCACTGAATCAGGAGCCGTCCATGCCTTTTAGCAACCACCTGCATGAGGGGGTCAAGGGGGACACCCAGCAGGTTGAAGGACGATACCCAAACGCCTCAAGATACACAGATTCGTCCTCCGAAGGGTTGAGGGCTGGCCAATTTCCCTCTGTTTAAGGATCTCCAGAATGTCTGCAAATGAGACATCTTCAGAAGGGGAACGGGGAACCCTCAGAATCATCCAGATCTGTGTCGGGCGTGATAGACTCAGGTGAGTCAATGTGCTTCCTCTTGCACTTCCTCTTCCGAGGGGTTCTTCTGCCAAATCAGGAGAGGCCTCGGAAGAGGATGAAATCCCAAAGGGAGCTCCTGAGGAGTTGGCTCTCTGCGGTCCGGGATGAGGGAGTGAGTCGACTTACCCTGAGGCAGCATAGAGGGAGGGGCTGACGGAGCCGACTGTGGAGTAGAGCCAGGCTCTAACACACTCCGCATGACCTCGAAAGCACCCCTGTCAGGCAGAGCCAGAGGTCCCCGCTCCGAGGAGCTAAGGACCCCCCTCGGCACCGACAGTGATGGCTCCGAGGCCGATGTCGGAGCCGAACTCACCAGCGCCGAAGCACCGAGAGGGAGAGGGGGGTCGGACAAGGGTCCGATGCCACTCACCCCCTCGGAGCCGACGAGGGAAGTCCGGCGCCGAGATTCCTCCATGGAAGAAAACGGAGCTGACGACGGAGCCGAAGACAATTGTCTCGGCTCCGAGGTGACCACAGTCTCGGTTCCGACACGACCCGGCTCCGAGCTCAAGAGAGTCGAAGGAGGAAGGAGTTGATGGACCGGGACAGGCACCGACTGATGAGTCGGGCTCTGAAGCATCTGGGCTAGTGCCTCAGACTTGAGTAGTCGACTCACCACCCTCTGAAGGTCATGATCGGACAACCTCGATGACCTAGAGGAATGAGACCTTTGGCTCCGTTCAGACAGCAGGGGAGATCCTGGAGCCGAATGAACGGAGCCAAGAGAAGGTGACCTAGACCTCTTTCTGGTTGTCGGCTCCGAAGATCTTGTCGGAGCCGACACGGGTACCTCGATAACCTCGGCTCCGGCCGGAGCCGAGGAAGCCACAGAAACTGTGGACTGAGTCTTATCGGCTCCAGCCGGAGCCGATAAAGGCAAAGGTTGAACAACCTGAGGTCTCGGCTCAGAAGCCGGAGCCGAAGACCTCGATGCCTTGGAGGGCTTCCCTGTTGAGACAGACAGGGAATCCTCAGGCTTCAACAAGCCTCTCAATATGAGCTTGTTTTTTCTTTCCTGCAGGACCCTGGGGCTGAAGCCATGGCAGACAGCACAGGAGTCCTGCAGGTGCAAAGGCCCCAGACAATAGACACAAGAAGTGTGAGCGTCTGTCAGAGACATTTTCTGACAGCACGCATCACACTTCTTGAACTGAGACCTTTGCTTCTTTAGACATAGCCTAACTGGTGAACACAAACACACACTCAAACACACCAGTTATACCCTGTCAGAATAACAAACTTTAGTAAAAAAATACTAAAAAATAAAGTACAATAAACAGTAGTACACTACACAAACACTCCCTAGGGAAGGGAAGGCCTAAGGCCCAAGGGAAGAACTAAAAGTTCTTTTAACAAGAAACGGGAAAAAATTAGGTTCGGGGATAAAGTTCAAAGAACTACACTAATTTAAGAATAATAAACTAAAAAAGGGGTAAAAAGAGTAACTTTTTATAGAAAAAGCTAAAACTTACCAGGAACCGGTAGAATAACCAACCTCGAAGCTGTAGCGGCAAACGAGATCTGAGGTAACTCTCGCCTAGCATTGTGGGATATAAGGGGAGCCTCGAGCCGGTGGAACCAACTCTCGAGCTTTAGAGTGGCCGAGTCGGAGCCGAGGTCGGCTCCGAACCCATCCAGCAAGAATGAAGGCGAGATAGACAACTTAACATCAATCATTTCAACATGCTTTTCATAAATTTAGTTTTCAAGGATAAATTGTGTTTAATTGCCATGTCCACACATAACAATCAGGCCAAGTCACTGGTATTTCAGGATATACCAACATGTAAATTCATTAAGAATATGACCTGATGGGTTCCCAACTACTGGTGGAAAAAACAAATGGCAGAATTACTGGCAGAAGTCACATTTGGCTGAAACACAATTAGCAAATGTTGGTACAGTTACACAGTGTTCTGTAACAGGTAAAAATGAGTAGTAACAGAAAACAACACTTGGGTGATTTGAACATAGTGACTGGCATTATCTAAAGATGGTCATTGCTGATATGGCTTCCATTTCTGCATTAGAACTGATTGTGTATAGTTCTGTCTCTTGTCTCCATGGCTGTGTGACCATGAAGTACACATATTTAAGTAAAGGAGAGGAATGCAAGGGCAGTGACCAGCTACAAAAAGACTGTAAGGTAATTTAAACTTCAACTGCACGTTTTCCAATAACTACGATTCAGCTATGAGCTTTCAATCACATGCATTTTATACCAGTTAGTGTAAGTCATCTATGATTCTGCCAAATGTTGTTCTACAACCCACAGGTAAATTCAACCTGATAAATGTTCTGATATTCAGCTCTACAAAACATAATGGTTGATCAAAAATGTGACATCTACACCACTTCCTTGGAAAAAAGTAATATTTATGTTTTAGTTTAAATTAAACATTAAAAGATGAGTTTTTCAAAATAATTTACTTTTTCTCACTATATATATATATATAAGTGTAACCATTTTCAAACACCAAAGCTGTTATGCATTTTAAATTCAGTGTGTTAAAATGGTCCAGCTGTTTAAATTCAGCAAGGCTGAACTTACATTCCCAAAACATCGCCAGCAGAGTACAAAATAACCATACAAAATACAGCATTATAACAGTTACTGTACAAGGAGAAACAGATGAATTCACATATTACAAAGCCACTCTCTCTTCAGTCACTTCACTGTTGTGTTACATATCGACAGTAGTCATTTAGCAGCAGTGATTCCTCAATAAATAATGCACTGTGTTAGTTCATTCTGCAAATAAAAATGCAGCTATGTCAGCAGCTGTGACTGACTTGGCTCTAACAGCAAAAGAGAACCTTATAACCATCTGTACAAAATATTGTCACATTGTGACAGTTAAATATAAAACATCATTGACATGTCTGCAATAAAATGACTTCATTGGAAAGCGGACCATATGGAAAGCAACTGAATTCCAGTCCTCCTAAGATAAAAAAATACAGCTGCCTTTTAGTTCACTCCATAGGTTATTTTATAGAGAACCACGTCTGAACAGGGCCTGATACTAGACTGAATTAAAACAGCATGCTTTGTCTTCGGTTCTTCCCATGTCCTAGAAAAAGTAAGATAAATATCAGTAACGTTCTGTTGTTAAATAAGTTGCAGTATAATGCAAACATTTCACCTGTTAGTCTACAAAGCTATAAAGAAAAAAAAAACAATTTACAATCTGTACCAGTATCAGTGGCTATTTTCTGAGGGGATCATAGGTTCATAGGTTAGTACTAAGCTAACTGCCCTTGCGAGCCATTTTAAGCCTAGCCAGTTATCCCTTGTGAGACTCAAACCCTGCACCTTGTGCTTGTAAGGCAAACACCTTAACCATTAGGCCACCCTCCCAACTCATGAGAGAAAAAGCTCTCTCTCAGGACATGAAGAACAAACACACAATAAAAAGGAAGAGAGCTCCAAACAATGCAACAGCAAATATATGGAACACTAATCATAAATACAAGCGTCTCAGTAAGAGACGGGAATATGTTATCAGACTACATGAACCTGAAATATGCCAAGGAGTGGACAGAAATAAATGGCACAGATATTTTTACATAATGATATATACACACACACACACATATATATATATATATATATATATATATATATACACACAGACAGTTACTTTAACAAAAAAAAAAGTCACATTTTTTTTGGATAGAGCTGTATAACACTTCCCCACTGTTGGTGGGACACCAGAGACTGGAAGTGATTATGTTTAGGTAAGGTGGTTATGAAAGCAGTGGTGAAGCCCCCTCCCCCTGCATGAGAGCTTTGAATGTGTACCCCCTTTCAAATCTAAGTTTCTCAGGGTAATTCAAACACTATATACACTACTTTGGGAAACAGTATTAGAACAAGACAAAATTAAGCACAAATGCAGAATATGACAGCACAGAAACATTCTGTCAAGCCAGCTGTCTTTTGCTCTTACTCGCATAACTACTCCAGGAATTTGCAGAAAGGCCTTTTTGCTTCCAAGTCACAGACACTTGGCAACAACAAACAGGAAAAGTATCTCAAATCTGAACATTCAGTCAAAAGAAATGAGTCACTATGAAAATAAGTGTCAGTAATATAAGACTTACACTCCCTCTCAGGGTGGGTGTGTTGGGGGGGGGGGGGGTGAAACACCATAAAATAAAGCAAATCAGTCTTACATTTTCCTTCATGAGCACCTGGCTGAATTTTTATCTACTATGTCTGATGGGAAAGCTGTGTTTGACCAAATGAAGTACATTCGACAAGCAGAGCAGAAAGGAATTTGAAGAAAAAAGAAGTTATGAACTCACCAACATTCCAGTTGTGATGTCCATTTTCATTCTTCCTCAATTCTTGGGTTTGAATGGGATCCTGGGATCCTTGGCCTCTTCTGCTAGCTTGTGACTCACTGAAATCTCTCGAGCTCCTCCCTTTCCCATAATGCCTTAGTCCCTAATATACTTCAGATCTTGTTTGCTGCCCATTACATCTGTAGAGCATTGAAAAAGGAATAAAATAACTTAACTAGCAAAATCTGCAAATGAAATAAAGCAACAGGGCACCTTTGGTATCTTCGATTCTTGCAAAAGACAACAAGGGGGTGAGTGGTGGGAGGGTAGTTGAGAAAGAATGAAAATGGACAACACCGATGGAATGTTATGGTGAGTACACAACTTCTTTATCTGATGATGCCAATTTTCATTCATTCCTCAACTCTTGGGACAGAGTCCCCAGCTATCGAAATACCAGGAGGACTCTAAGGAAGGATATTCCTGAGTACGACTGAGCAAAATGCTGTTCTGCCCCTAGAGACCAGATCCAATTTGTAATGAGCAATAAATGCATGAGGACTGTCCCAAGTTGCAGTTGCACAGATATCATCTAGAGAAGCTCTAGACAAAAAAGCTGAAGTAGTAGCCATGAATCTTGTGGAATGTGCTCTTGGTGGTTTGGGTAAGGACATGCCCAGTTTATTATAAAAAAGATAATACAATTAGTCAACCATTTAGTAAAAGTTACTTTAGAGACTGGGTTGTCCAATTTTGAATCTGAAAAGGATACAAACAGTTGATCCAGTTTTCTAAAAGTTTTTGTTCTACGTATGTAAAAAATGTAATTGTCTGTGAACATCCAAAGACTGAGTTTGATATAAAATTTTGACTCTGCCTTAGGAAGAAAGGAAGGATGAGTTCTCAAGGATATGCCTTTATAAAAAAATCACATAAGGGGGTGAAGGAAGACAATGGTAACAGCTACTAAAAAGGCAGTTTCCAGGTTAGAAATCTTAGTTCCGTTTTAGCTGAAGGTTCAAACAGAGACTGGGTTGGAGCTTGCAAGACTACATTTAAATCCCAAGGGGGAGTAGGACCTTTAACTGGAGAGCTAAGGGGAAAGGTTCATCTTATAAAAGCTCTGCACAGTTTGGAGGATGCTACAGATGAATTATCTATTCCTATATGAAAGCTGGAGATAGCAGCTAATTGTACGCTAACAGTAGAAGAGCTAGCTTCTTCATTGAAAACTGAGGCTAAACATCCTAGAACTTTAGATATAGGAGCAGAAAAGGGATCTAATTGTTTTTGTTGAGCCCAGATTATAAATCTTTTCCATTTGCTCTTGTACAGTTTCTTAGTGGAAGCTTTGTGGGATGATAAAAGAATGTGATGGACAGGGGAGGAGAGCCTGGGCTGTCTACAAATCAACAAAACTGGAGAAACCATGTCGTCAACTTTAGGCCTGGAATGTCTAGGTGAATCAAGTCTCTGGATATGGATGCAGAGACCATGGAGGACAAGTTAGATGAGGCCAAAGGAAGGGAAACCAAATTTGTCAAGGCCGATAGGGAGCAAGGAGAATTACTCTGCTCCTCAATCGAGATGTTTTCTGAAGAAATTTGGGGATTAGGGGTAATGGGAGGGTAGGCATAAAGGAGACCAATAGCCCACTCATGAAGTACAGCATCTCTCGGTGGCTACCCCCAGTTGGAGGATGAGGGCAAAAAACCTGCTGAACCTGTTGCTGAGGGGGGATGCGAAAAGGTGGCATGACTGACCCCATTAAAAGAATATTTTCTCTGCCAGCTTCATGTTGAGAGACCACTTGTGAGGCAACTATTTCACTAAAATCTCCAAGGACTTGAACAGCTGCACTAAACTGTCCTTAATTCTCATCAGTGACTACATTTTCGAAGCTGCCATGGGTCAGTAAACCAGGAAAGGGAAAATTATTTGAAGGCTCTTATAGTTTCATAGTATAGTACTAGGCTATCTGCCCTGGGGCATATTGTAAGCCTAGCCATAGTGATGTGGCTTTTGCCACCCCATGAAATGGTACAAAAATGTACAGAATAAATCTAGAATACTGTGCCTCTGTCTAGTAGTGACACAGTGAAGGTCCCCTTATATAATAGAATTATAGTTTACTGTGCCCCTGTCTAGCAGTGACACAGATGTGACCCCTGGGGTAAACCTACGATCTCCCATCCACTCATCAAGATTTCTTTTGAAGAGAGTCTGTGAGGGGCTCTGCCTAATACGAACTGGGATCCTGTTCCAAAGCATGGGAAGCCTCTGGGTTATGAATCTATCCCTACAGCATGTCCTATTCATACTTGTGCCGAGGTTTAAGTCTTTAGCTCTCGTGGTCCTGATGGATTTGGATTTTTTGAGGTGGAGCATGTCCATCAGATCCTGACTGGATATGGCCTTATACGTCAGGCAGAGATCACCTCTGAGCAGGCGGTATGCTACTAAATAGAGCTGAAGTTTCTTTAGTCTGGCAGAATAAGACATATGTTGGAGACCCTTGATCCTTTTGGTGAGGTACTTTTGTGGTCTCTCCAACTGTTGCAAGTGCCGGGTGAGGTACATACCAAATGGGGCATTGTACTCGATCATGGGTCTGATGAGGGAGGAATATAGGGGTACAATGACATCCTTGGATCTGGATGTGAAACCCTTCATGATGAGGTGTGCAAGGTAGAATGTTTTTCTAACCACTTTGGCAACGTGGGTGTCAAATGAGAGGTCGCTGTCTACTTGGGTCCCTAGGTCTCTGATTACTTTTTCCGTACTCAGTGGGTTGCTGTCTATGTGATAATTTGTGGGTACTTTGTTTTTTGCCAAAAGGGAAAGCTGGTATGGCAGCCTGCATTGGGTTAATACACCACAGGCTACAGTGTGACCACATCTGAGGGTTCTGAATGATAACTGGACCTGACAATGATGTGCAGAAATCTTCTGGACTCCCTGACTATCCTGATGTGCTAAAAGACATCCTGGAAATCTACAGAGCACATCCTGCCTCCCTCCTGCAAGCACTTGAGACAACAACACTATGATTATTCAGCATTTTGCTTTCTTCATATAATATATATATAAATACAATATAATATGGCTACATGTCCTTCATTGTCTTGAGGGAAACAAAATTAATTTTTTGGTCCTACAAGGCTCTGCTCAGTGGTTCCACTTCTGTCAAACAACAGGCCCATTAGTCCATAGGTACCAAAGCTAGGCATTTCAGGACTACGAAAGAGCCCTAGATCCCATTCATTTTCACTCAGGAACCCTCATTAGCTCTCTTGGCCAAAGATGGATGGTAGGGAGAAGTCCAGCTTGCTGGTACTGGGGATGGGTCTACCCTCTCTCCCTGGAAGCACCCCTACACCCTAGGCAGCTCCTCTGAGGTCTGCTTCTGCTATCTTCTGAGGAGAAGCATGCCTCCACCTTATAGGATTCCCCTGGCTGTCAGTTCAAGATGAACAGTGAGAGATCAGGTTCAAACTCCACCAGGTAACACGTAATGTTCCCACTTGAAGTGAGACACAGCCTCCTCCCTTCCCCTAGATACACAAGATGGCAACAGCTGCTTTAATCCCATTCTCCTTGGCCCACTCCTACAGGTGCCAGTTCTGTTATATGAACTTTGGACATCTGTGGCATAGTCAAGGCTTTATACTTCTACACCAAAGAACTGGCTTCAGAAACAAAAAGAATCATGAATACAGATCTTCAGTATCTGGTAGGTCCTCTCTGAAGTCATTTTTTCAAAAGAAGTTTGCTACCTCTGTACTGGCTGTTTTACTTTGATGGGGGTGGAATATCTGAAAATAAGGATGCTGGCACTGAACGGGTTATGAAGGGAATGTTGAAGTCTCTGTATACTATCTCCCCAATTTACTTGTCTTAAGTGATGGCTTGCCATGGGGGAAGGTGCAGGAAGATTCAACCCCCTGAATGTCTCCTGGCAAACACTCATGGATTCCTTGGTTCCCCCCTTAAAGAGGACTGCAGAATCCTTGAATTTTAAGATCTCCTCTGCCTCTAGCTTACTGTTTGTTACGGAAACCTCTGGAAAAATGTTGGTTTATGTTAGAATGCAGCTGCAAGGAGAGTTGTTCACTCTTCTTAAACAATAATTCCAATGCATTCCTTTGGGTTAACTGAAAATATTCTTAGAGAAGAGTAGAGAACTTTACTCAACAGCTGTCAGCATCTTCCCTTCTTGCTTGTTTATATGGAAAAGAGGGATAAGACATGATGAGGGCCATGTATAACTTATCAGTACCCATCTTTATAGTTTATCTCCTTTTTCATGGAGCAACAGGCCAGCCATAACAGGGGTGTAGTATTTGTGGATACCCATCCAGTTGTCTAAGTCTTTTTTGAAGGAAGAAATTGTGTTGCAGTGCTCAATTTGAAGTGGAAGTTTGTTTCAGAGAAGAGGTACACGTCTGACAGATCTCTGCACCATGTTATGGCTTATTTGCTGAAGCAAGTTTAAACCCCTGGTTCTAGTGTTAATGGGTCTGTTTGATTAGTGGATATATATATATATATATATATATATATATATATATATATATACACACACATACACACATATAGGTTTACTATCACATGCCCGAGTGTAAATTAGTCGGAAGATGATATGGCCGACGCGTGTGTACGGAACACAGATGACCGAACAATAAAATTCTCAAATGGTGTTTTTTGTGGAGATCGAATCGACATTTTCAAACAGCCATAGTCAAAACAGGAAAGACTGGTTAGTATGTCTTCAAATCTGCTCAACATTCTGCAACAGTTTTTGCAGGGGGGCAAGCCCCCCTGCACCCCCCACACCCCCCTACTTATATATACAAAATCCAAGATCGCACTACACTGAGGAAAGGGTACATTTCCCGATCCCCACTATAGTGGGATCTGCACTACACTGTCGAACCTTGCTATAGCGAATGTTCGCTATTGTAAGGTTCGACAATGCAGTAATCGCAATTCCGGTTCTGCTACCTGAGTTTTGCACACTGGTTGATCGCACATAGTGCGATCGACAATGTGATAGTATACTATATATATATATATTTATATGGATCCATATCAGATCCACGACAGAACACTTACCCAACAACCAAATTAACGAGACCACATTGCCGACAAAATATCACTGACAAAGGTAAGTATAACTACTGCGGAACGGAATTTATTCCAGTTTCCGCAATAAAATAATAAAAAAAAAGAAACATGTATACAGCAGGGGGGCAAGCCCCCCTTCGCCCCCCACACTCCCCTACTTAAATATACCAACTCTGAGATCGCACCACATTGCGGAAACGAGAATACATCCTGTTCCATTGTTGGATATCTGCTGTCAGCGATGTGGTCTCAGTGATCAGGTCTTCTTCAGGTAAGTGTTCTTTCGTGGAACTGATAGGTTCCCATATATATATATATATATATATATATATATATATATATATATATATAAATATATATATATATATATGATCTTTTCAGTTAGAAACCTCTAGGGTCTTTCCAGTTGCTTGATATGCCTAGTAAGATGCATTTCAAGAGAGACACTGCTTTCAATAATAGGTCTGAACAATGTGGAATAAATAGGGGTAAGGATGTCTTTACATCTATGCATTTCCCCGTGGAACCAAAAGATGCTCTACCCCTGGAGGTTAAATCCAATTTGTAATGAGTAATAAATGTGTGAGGGGTAGCCCAAGTTGCTGCTGCACAGATATTATCAAGGGGGACCCTGGCTTGAAAGGCTGCAGACGTAGACTGAGATCTCATAGAATGAGCCTTAATTTTGAAAGGTAAAGGCTTACAATCAGAAGCATAAATGTCAGCTATACAGCTAGAGAGATTCAATTTGAGAGGGTCACTTTGGAAACTGGTAGACCTGATCTGGATTCGGAGAAGGAAATAATTTATCTGACTTCCTGAATTCCTTAGTCCGGTGCAAATAAAAACGTAATTGTCTATGAATATCCAACTGATGAAACCTGTATTCTGCTGTGTTGGAATGATTTGGAAAGAAAATTGGAACTATGGATTGGTTCAAAGTGCTATGGGAACAGACCTTGGGGACAAAAGATGGATTAGTAAGAAGAGATACTCTGTTGTTGTGAAATATCAGATAAGGGGGGTTTACAGACCATGCTTGCAACTCTGACACCATCTAGCAGATGCGATTGCCACCAGAGACAAGGTTTTCCAAGACAGAAATTTCAAAGATGATGAATGAGAAGGCTCAAAGGGCAGAGACGTTAATTTGGACAGCACAAAATTCAAGTCCCATGAAGCAACCGGTTCCTGAAGTGGGGGTCTTAACAAAGTGGCACCTTTGAGGAAGGTTTTGCACAGCCTATGTGACATCAGATTAGAATCTTGTATGCCTAGATGAAAATTAGAAATCGCTGCCAATTGAACCCTGACTGTGGCAGCCGCAGATCCCTGGTGGAAAAGTTCAGACAGGAATTCCAAAACCACTGGAATGGAAGTGTTATAAGGGTTAACATTATTTTTCTCAGCTCAGATAGAGAATCTCCTCCATTTACTGGAATATAATTTCTTAGTGGAGGGTTTATGAGATGACATTAGGATACGAGTCATGGAGGGTGACAAGTCGTGAAGCCTGAAAATGGAAGGCACAGAGTGTCGGACCAGAACTTGGCTCTGAAACAACCTCGGGGGGAGCTGGAACCGAGGGTTCCACCAACGGTACCAAATACTCTGGCTCCGCAAGACCAGCACGGCTTGGAGGAGGAATCACCAAAGGCGTAATGGACTCAAGTGGCCCCGGGACCGACTGGGTCAGAGCCAACAACAATTTAGGTAAGGCAGATGACTTCAGAAGTCTCAGCACTACTCTCTCCACATCTTCTTCCGATAAACTACTGGAAGACAGTGTGGGAGAACGGGATCTCTGCAATATGGGTGACCTTAATGTAGGGGAGACCGGTAAAGGATCCGTAGACCGGCTCCAATGAATACTCTCAGTGGTCAGCTCTGAACTACTTGGTGCCGACCCTGTAGCCACAGTAGTAGAACCATCGATCGGCTCCGAACTCAGTGGAGCCGAGGAGGCAGTAGTTTTGTCAGATTTGGCAATTTTAAGAGGCGGCTCCGAAGCACCAGTCGGCACCAGGGAGGGCCTCTTAGAGGATTTGGGTTTCTCCTTTTTAGATCCCTGAAATCTAGCAGAGGAGGAAGAGATAGCCAGATCTTCCTCAAAAGAAGGCTTTAGGAGTTCTTTTAATATGAGCTTATTTTTCCTCTCTTGCAACACCCTGGCACTAAAAGAGTGACAAAATAAACATGTTTCCTGTAAGTGGATGGCCCCAAGACAGTATACGCAGTTACTGTGGCCATCCGGTATAGACATCTTCTGTGAGCATTTCACACACTTTTTAAAGCCAGACGGCTTATGATCCTTAACCTCCTTAGACATCCCCCAGAAGACTGCAATCAGACACACAGAGAAAAAGGGAAAGTGGGAGGACTAGGTCCTCTAGCTTAAACGGGCCTAGCCCTAAAAGTACCAACACAGACATACCACAAGGACTAGGTCCTCTAACTTAAACGGGTATAGCCCTAAAAGTACCAACACAGACATACCACAAGGACTAGGTCCACTATCTTAAACGGGCCTAGCCCTAAAAGTACCAACACAGACATACCACAAGGACTAGGTCCTCTAACTTAAATGGGCCTAGCCACCCTGGTAGAGAAGAAAGGAGGAAAACTAGGTCCTCTAACTAAAATGGACCTAGAGGGAGGTATAGAAGACAAGTCAAGAGTCTCGCACACACACTAGAGAAGGAATACAAAGTCTAATTATTGAAATAATGAGAGCAAAGGTCAAAGAGAACCCCGTTCTGTATGCAAACACCAATAACTGCAAGTATCAACAAGCAGAAAGCTCCACAAGTAAAGCTATTCATTACAATATATATGAAAAGTCTAAACTAAGTGCAAAAGGTGTCTACAACTACTAATATCAACAGTATGAGGACTAGGAATGAATATATATATATATATATATAAATATACAAAACAATCCAGTGAAGAAACAACTGGCCCACAGGATACCATAGAGAACGCTAAGGCCAACGGCAAACTGTTCTCAGAGAAACTGCACACAAGAAGCACTCTAGTAAACGCTATCTAACTACAAACACGACATGAACTATAGCTATATAAGGCTATCAAAATATGAAAATAGCAGAAATATCCAAAAATTAGAACAAAATGTGTTAGACTTACCCAAGGCCAAGAAGAAGCACATTCAAACCCGCTGACGCGGCAAATGAGATCTGGGGATTGTACTGGTGCAGCATGGGATACCTATCTAGCTATGATCCAACTAGAAGACTTCAAGCTTGTAAATAGGCCAAGTTGGAGCAGAGGATCGGCTCCGAACCCATGAGTAAGAATGACGGCGAGATAGGACTACAGAACATCATTCATTTCTATTCAGTTAAGTGAATCTTCCTTAGACAAAGAAAAACATTAAAACATACATGACCTACTGCTGATGAAACTATGTATTTACAAATTTGAGAGGTTTTATCAGCTTACTAATTTGCCTCTTTCTATGCAGAAGTCTATGAGATGTGTATGCTACTTTTGAATCCAGTACCATGCTCTGCATCATTATCTGAAACATTGGCATCATATTTGCTATTTTAACACTGACCTCCCCCTTACAAATCTGCCAAAAGTTTTAGAATACAGACATATTCAGGAAAATATTTGTGGTCCTTTGCTGCCATTAAAGGCTTTGGCTGCAACCTTGAAGGATGACACTACGTGCGGATGGGAATAGTAGCGAGCTCTACATGCAGTACCCACAAAGTAAGAAGAAAGAGCCATTGAAATACCAATAACAAGTTGAAACATTTATTATATACCCCACATTCAGTTGATCATTTGGATAATCTTCTCCAACTCCCAGATAACATTTCTTTTCTGGATCGTAGCTGTAAGGAAACTCTTGCTTTTTTTAGGGAAGATGAACATTTTTCTTAGCGGCTAAGCTTAGAAAGCATTCTGTTATGACAGTCTTCCACACTGGAGACTTACTTTTTTAATTCAAAATATATTTTTTTCCACATTTTGTAATGAGCTCTTTATATCTGCAATGCCTGTCTGCAGGTTACAAACAGAAGTACATAATGGCACATACTCGTTTTTTTAACCCCCCCCCCCTCCATTCCCACATCCAGTGGGAACCTGTCTGATGACTTCATTATCTGTACTTTATCAGCCTATTCATTCCATGGTGAAATCTGGGTGTGGCAAGATGCCCAAGGCCCATTTGTTCTAGCCCTGGAAGCCCTTTTAGCTCCATCGCTTCCCCAGCAGTTACAGTTGAATGGTAAGAAATGGGCAAGCATGTAAGCCCTGTGAAGTAGACTACTCCTGGAACTGGTTCCCCCCTGTAGCTCCTTTGACTGCACAATGCTGCCCTCACCTCCAAAAGCCACACACACGTGCACACATACTCACACATTACTCTTTTTCCTGTTTAATGTACTGCACTGTTGGCAGCATGTGTTCAGCAAGCTGGTGTACCACACAGGTGCTACTTCTAGTCATGCATGGTAATGAGGGAGTCCCCTGCATTAATGACAGCAGTGTGAGGTGTGTCACAGCTCTGGAGTACTAAGTTGTGAAAACTTTCATCGTTTACTAACATGTTCATTTCCCCTTCTACATCCACACTTATCTGACAGCACTCATGCAGATAATTTGTTGAGATTTTCTTTTTGCCATTTACTTACTATTAATAAGTACAGAAGGTGTGAAGTGTGGATATCATAGCTGCTTGTTTTTCCAAACCTCTGTAATTGTGCTAGTTCTCTCATTCTTTTTTTTTTAAACACACCTTTATTGAATTATCACTGGTGACATAGACAATTTTACATTTATACAAAAGTAATCAAACTGTATTAGCAAATTAATGTTAATAAACATTATACTTCACATATATTAGCACTTCCGCGGTGGTGCAGCGGTAGCGTTGTTACCTCACAGCAAGAGGTTCTCCCGTTCGATTCTCGGCTTGGGTTGGGAGTGCCTTCTGTGTGGAGTCTGCATGTCCTCCCCGCGGTCGAATGGGCGTTCGAAAGACATGCGTTGAATGGGCGTTGGGCTGGCAAGTTGACACCATAAAAACCAGCTGCCAATCATTAGCGATCTGGAGTTCCGCTGTGGCGACCCCTATCCGGGAAAAGCCGAAAGACTAATAACAACATACTTCACATATATTGCTATACATCACATAACCTAAGCAACATTACATAAATTATTCAAATCCTGCCCCCCCTTTTTTTTAAACAAGAAACATCTTTAGTAAACTGTCACTTACGGCATAAGCAATCATACATTTATATAAATGAAAACAAACCACACCAAAACAATCCTAGTTGCAAGAATTTTACATCACAAATCATACTGACACACTCCCAGTTGCAAACATTATATACATCGCTTATAATCTACTTAATCATTTTCAGTCAAGCATTATATTGCTCATTTAAGTCTTGCCTTCTTTTAAACCTCATTCCTTCCCTGTATGTATTGTTCCCACAATTCCCATTTTTTCTTTGTAGCTTAGCTCCTACCATTTCTAAAGAATTCAATTCCAGTTGTTTTACCTCTGTTACTATATTCATTACTTCTAATACAGTTGGTTTAGATTTTGATTTTGATTTTGATTTTCTAGTAATTGCTTTTTTGGCAGCCACCATAATTAGACACAGCAAGACCTTATCTGGCCTAGGCAATTCAGATTCTGTATCATAGCTCAGAAAAATCATCTCCCGCATTACACCAATCCACCCACCCAGCATCTCTGACAGTGCAACCTTGCAAGGAATACTTAGTTCGCCAACCCACCGCACTCCCAGAAAACATGTTCCCAAGTACCTCTCTCCTCCCTGTCACACCTCCATTTGCTGTCTACCTGAGGAAAAATTCTCTGGAGTCTACTTGTGGTATAAAAATATATATGTAAACATTTCCAAGCAAAAATTCTAAATCTTCTAGACTTTGTAGTATATTTAGGAGACATACATATATCCCTCCCATTGTTTGTGAATTGTTTATCCAATCTCTCTTACCAATCCTTTCTAACTTCCTCTGATTGATTCTTATAGTTAACATGCAGTATTTTATATGCTTTGCTAATTATTCCTTTTTTAATGGCAGTTTCTGTTATAGATTCTATTAAAAACTCTACCAGTGTTCATCTTACATTTAGGATCCCCTATTTTTTTCTCTTTGCCTATATTCTGACAGCAATCCTTGATAGGGAAGGTAATCTCTAACCTGCAGTCCAAATAAATTCTTGGCCTCTTCCCATTCTATTACCTTTCCCTCTCTAGTTATTTGCTCCCAATACCTTGGTTCTTTTGCCAGTTTTCTAGCTCTCTCATTCCTGACCATTATCCATACATACTCTGAGAATGTTGTCACAACTAAATATCACTATATCAAAGTTACGCCTCTACAGCAACATGATCCACTCCCCCCACACCAAAAAAAATAATAATTTAGTTCCAGTTAAGCAGAAAATTATGTAACTTTGTTGCCTGATTACTGGCCAAGTTCTCAGCTTTGTGCAGTTACTGAATTTTTAACAAATAATCCCATTCAACATGCCAAAATACAGTTTGTTCCTCTTTTCTCTGATATTTTTTGATGGCAAACATCAGGTTTAAAAGTTAAATCTAGGGAATGATTAGAACAAGCATAGTGCAGTAACACACATCCAAGATAATTCACACTGACATCATCTTCTACATCAACAACTTAACACAGGCATTTCCATCAGAAATAAGACTAGTATGGTGTTTTACTTTCTTGTGAACACTGGCATCTGCAAGAAACTTTATGGCTTTTCATTATGCATTTTTGATACCTGCCCATGTCACCATTCCTGTACTTCTTCACTTCTTTCACTACTGTGCATGTGTGTGTATGCAGTCTCAGTAACCAGAGGAGAGACAGGTTACATTCTTAGGTACAGCCGCTGTTAGCTCACATTGTGCGGCATTATTCTACTAAGACAACATTTTCAGTACAAAATACAATTTACTGACATTATTTCAGTTACAGCTCCCACATAACTCAAAGTTACACAAGTGGCATTTTATTTTTTCTGCTTTGACATGTTTCAGGTTCAGTAAAAACAAAAACTGTGATATTTTTAATAACCCTTCCACAAATTTCATAATTCTCTATGGTATTACCCTACCATGGAATGGTATGCATTAAAAAACAAAATATTGAGCAATTACATTTTGTTAATGTTTTAATACCTTGCAAAATGTGATGTTTCCTAAAAGAAATCTTAATGTTCGACAGAAAAGCCCAGTCTACTTGTCCTGATAGCTGAGCTTGACTTACCTTGTTCTGGGTAAGATGTATTTCTAAAACCAGGATCCTTCTGTAACTGTATTTCTTTCAAGCTGAATACTGATACATCTAAAGGTAAGGAGTGAAAACAGAATCAAACTTAAAGACTGAAAAATCATAACCTTAAAGTCTGTACTAAATTAATAATGAAAGCTACATGCATATACATAATAAAGGAAAGGAAAGTAAAGTTAAACTTCTAAAGTTAATGAATACATTTGCTGTTTTCAGAAAGAATACCATATGAATTAACAAAACTGTATTTTCTTTACAAGAAATGTTAAAAATGTGCTAGTGAATCGTGGTCTAACACCAAAACCATAATAAAGAAACCTGCATCTAAAACAGCAAAAGTATTATGCATGTGTCTGTTTACTTCACACTGCAAAACAGGATACATTCCTTCCCACATCCTTATTCTGGATGACATATGCAGTTAAGCTTCCTTCCAAGTAAAATGTGTTTTATTTAAAAAATAAAATAAAATGTACATGTTGCATGTTATGTTAAGTGTACAGCAGTCCCTTGTGATATAAATAAGAGGATCTCTGCATCTCTTACTCAAATGCTCAGACTGAAACATTACCTGAAACAGCAACTGAGGGAGGAAGAGGAGTACTTCCTGCAACTTCCTGACAGTGTCAGCCTGCTCAAAAACTACAAAGAGCAAAGTAGGTTCTCCAAATGTTTTAAGGATAAACCCACTAGGAATGGACCTCCGGTTATTGTAGGTTGCTGGCAGTGGGGTAGAAAGAAGAGCTACTCGCTTCCAGTGGCCTGTTAGAAAATGAACAATATTTTAGCAGTCAAAACAACCCTGTCAGGTTACTGTTATAAGAAGTGCAACTGAGGAGGCATGGAAGGTTAATGAAGAAGGCAAGAGTGATCAGAAAAAAAAATGCCTTGCTCCCTGCCGCCAACCTTGAATACTGGTCCATTGCAGAAAATGGCAACTTCCCTGGAAACAAAAGAACTGTTTGATACAGAATAGAGTGCTGCAGCAGTTTGCAATGACCCAGGTTTTAGAAAAAATCTGCATTAGCCAGTAAAACAGACATTTAAATCATGGCAACAGAGAAGCAACAGAAATTAGAGAGGCACTGACCATTTAATCAGTCTCCAAACTGCAAAGTGAGAGAAGGAAAAGACAAACATACATCGTACAAAATCAGGTCAAACTGGAAACTTTGGAATCCCAGGCAGCAGAGGAAAGATAGAACTCAGAAAAATTTGAGGATAGTCAGAGTTCAGAAACAAGCAGAGCCTAGAGATTCTGTAGGTTTCCACAAGAAGTTGCTGGCTACCTCAAGAGCACATGGGAAGATGAGCTAACAGTGCACTGGAACTTTGTATTAGGACCATAATCAGGGCTAAAAGAACCTGAAGAAAATGAGATTTGCTAACTATATGCAAAAGGAAAAAAAGTAATTTCACTTCTCTGGCCATCTGAGAAGAAATTATACCACAAAGAAATGCACATCTGCTGTGAGCAAGGCTACAATGTGGAGTCTAGGGGACAAAGAGGTAGATATCCATCATGCTGTAGCCGCAGGCCACAAACTGTGGTTTAAACTAGTCTATCCAGTCTTAAAATAATATTCGCTTCAGGAAACAGTTTTGGAACCATAAGACACAGAGCAGGCAATAACGGACTTGGAATTACTGGCCACTGGCGGGTTTAACACCAATAAAGAATTACTTTTTTTGAGAAGTATAAGGTCACAGACCTTTTTTCCATTATCTGTAAGAAGTTAATAAAAAAGGGAGAAAGGATTAGTTGAAGGGTTACTACTAGAAATGTGGTCTTGGAGAAAATCATGAGTGTGAAAAAGGGAACAGTTCAGAGGTGTGAAAAATGTTTCCGCTATCATAAAAGAACTGGTTCAGTTTTAAGTAAAACTAGCTTAGTGGGTGGTGCATGGGACTGCTTATGATATTGTTTATATAAAAGAATGGGAGACTGTATTTATACTGACATGTACAAGGGCAGTTAAAATGAAGAGAAGACATTTTCATAAATATGGGGACTTATAACAATGCCTACCAAACGCAGCTAATTGAATGGTCAATGAAGCACTTACTGAATTTTAGAGACTTGATGACTGGTAAAGAAGTTCATTGAGGAGGGGGGTTACCTGACTAATACTATTGTTTTCATAGTATTTTACAGACAATCACACTGAGTCATTGCCACCAGTAGCCACAGCTACAGTACGTCTAAAAGCAGCTTCCAAACCCTGGAAGATGGACATTCAGGGATATTTATTCAATTTGGTATGAGGACGAAGTTTCTTTTTAATATTTTACTGTTTATATGTGTTCAAATATATATATATATATACACACACACACACACACACACACACACACACACACACACACACAAAGATAGACATAGGTGTGTGTATGTATGTGTGTGTGTGTATATATATATATATATATATATATATATATATATATATATATATATATATATATATATATATATATAAGCACACACAAACACACACACACACACCCACACACACACACACATACACACAAATAGATATATAGAAATATATAGATACAGATATATATATATATATATATATATATATATATGTATATATATAGCTCTTGCAAAAATAAATGCTGGAAGGGAGTACAACACTGGAAGACAACTGATTTTTTTTTTTTTTTTTGTGAATAATGAACATCCATATTATGCTCTTTGCTTTAATGGAAAGATAAGCAAATTTAAGTAATGTGGCAAAATAACTGCATATTCTCTTCTCATTGCAAGAAGGGGCTATATGAGTAAGTAAGAAGATTGCTGCTGTTCTAAATACTGGATATATACACTCCACATTCTGGTCAATTTGAAATGGGCTGTGCAAACTGGTATAAACAGCGAAGCCAAAAGATCTGGCAAAATTATTTGAAATGTTGGAGTAATTTGGCCAAACTTCAGGTTATAAACTAAATATTATGATAACACAGAGCCCTAACTTTGAATATTGCTCTATCTGAGACAGTATAAAGCTCAATACCATTTCTTATAGGATTTTGAATGGTAGAAGTACAGGAATTCAGTTAGCTCCACTATACAGTTAATGCTTATGAAGAGACCTTGGCTCTGAGTCAAACAACATTTCAGAAATGACAACTGCTGCAGTTAGATTTTGCTCATTTAATTACTACTGTGCATATAATGGTATTACTCCAAGTGCTGCATATATTCCAAGCCCTGTCTTGGGGGCAAGATTTTTTATTGTGGACAAACAGAACAGCAGCTAGGTTTATATGGAAAGGTGGTGGACCCAGGGTTGCTTTGGACAACTTGATGCTACCAAGGGAATGAGGAGGACTGGGGATACCAGACTTTGAAACATACTGGAGGGATATCCAGTTGAAAGTTTTCTGCCTCTGGAATGCCAGAAGTGACAGACTCCCCTGGATGAAAATTTTGGAACAACAGTGTAAAACACTGAATTGATTCATGCAGGGATTTGGATACTCTCACAGAATGACATCATGATGAAGGATAAGTGCTGGGAATTGCAGACTGTCAAATGATTTTTTGCTTTAATGTTGTTTACAATTAGGTCTAATGCAGATTCAAAAAAAAGGAAACAGTACAGGAGACAATAACTTCAAAAATGGATGCAGTTGGAAAAGTATGATGTAAACAAAACAAACACAAACAAAAAAAGCCAGAGGTTCAAAAATACACTTGAGGAAAAGAAGCCAGACAGAATTCCAAAGACGTATGTGCCAGACTGTATTTACAACTTCCTTATCTATCATGGTTATACAAGTGACCAATACACAACAATGTTAAAAGGAAATGGTCTCCTTAAAAAGGGGCGAGGAAACCTAAACAGGGAAGGTGATGAAAACAGAGATGCAAAGAACATTCTAGTAAAACAAGGTCATCAATATCTTGAAACATCAACTTCTACCACCCAGCAGCAAGAAGGACTCCTTAGGTTGAGGAAAGACATTAGTGCCTCTCAATATGGGATAATCAAAATCACTAAATCACGAGTAAGGCACTAGAGGAGCAATCACTATCTGAAAGACAAAAATTTTACAATATTTGAGGGTCAATCTTGTTGATGATGGTCACCTCTCTTTCTGCCCTATGTACTTGTGAAGTAAAGAAGAAACAGGTGCTGATGGTCTACTGATACTCCCAAGTTCAAAGACAGCTCATCTTCTATCAACATGCCTGCAAATTGCCAAATGCAAAAAAGGAGAGGGGAAAGAAGGCTGAAACAAGCACAGGGTCACTTAAGCTACAAAGTCCAGCTGTGTAAGATCTTAGGTGTCCTTCTCTTCACTGTTGCAATATTCATTACAATAGCGATTCCCTTCTGAGAGCTGCCAGACGTCCGGCAAGTATAACAAAGCCTTTAGGTTGTTTTAAGGTATGCTGTACATCACATGCATGCGCCTCAAGTAGCGTAGGGCATAAAGGTGATGTCTGGATGTACCATCCTCAGAACTGAGAGCTCCAGTAGGAATACCAGTCCAAGGAGAAAAGAGATAACAAGTACATCTGGAAGAGAAAATGACCAGGGGGAAGAGGAGGGGAGGGAGTGAACACTGCAACAGTGAAGAAAAGGAAATCTACTGTTATGGTAAGATCTTACACAACTGTACTATGCCCTCCTTTTCGCTGTTGCAGTATTCATTACAACCGGGAGAGTGCCAAAGCTCAGGAAGAAGAAAGGGAGGAGGGAAGGACCAGCACATCTATGATGGATGACCCTAGCAAAACCAGCTCTAGCTCTGGAAATTCCACCTAACTTGTAGTGCTTGGTAAACATACAAACAGAAGCCCAGGTACCTGCCTCAAGAACAGAGTTAGTATCCAAACCCTTGAAAAAAGCACCAGAAGAAGCCCCAGCTCTAGTAGAATAAGTCTTTACAGAAGGAAGGCTCTTACCATGAAGGGAATAACAAACATAAATGGCTTTAGAAATCCAAGAAGAAATAGTTTGCTTACACACAGCCAATCTTAAGGACACAGGATGAAAAGAAACAAAGAGCTGATCAGATTTACAAAAAGTCTTAGTCTTATCTAAATAAAATCTGAGTTGTCTATGCACATCCAAAGTGTGGAGCATCTTCTCACTGGCAGATTGCGGAGAAGGGAAAAAACTCATTCACCACCTTAGGCATAAAAGAATAATTAGTATGAAGGGACACCCTGTCCTTACGAAACACCAAAAAAGGAGGACAAGCTATAAGGGCTTGAAGCTGAGATACCAGACAGGCAGAAGTAAGGGCTAACAAAAGAACAGTCCTCCAAGAGCAATTTTGCAAGGAAGCTGAACCTGCAGGCTCAAAGGGAGCATGGGTCAGTTTTTCTAAAACAAAATTAAGATCTCAGGGAGGAGGAACAGTCTTCCTGGGAGGCCTAATATGTAAGACACCTTTAAGTAATTGCTTAGCTTCAAACCTAAAAGCTAAAGGAGGTGATAAAGGCAGACAAGCAGAAATAGCTGATAAGTGGGCCATAAAAGAAGAATAAGTCAACCAAGTAATGAGCAGTTCACACAGATAACATAGAAAGTACAGTTGTGTACACTTACCATAAATGTAGATGTTCGAGTGTCTTCACTGTTGTAGTCATCACATTTGGGTTATCTGCTTGCAGTAGCCCTCAGTCGGCCTGATTATCAAAGTCTTGGGTCCTGCGTCAGTTGCTGTCTCATCTTCCATGACGTCAGGTAGTCAGGGGTATAAAGCATGCAGCAGATGCCTTTACATCAGTTTTCTTGCCCCAGATGTCAGGTGCCTCCATAATGGGAAGCAATTATATACAAAGTTACACCTCCAACAAAAAAGCAAATACACCAAAAAGCTTTAAGCATGGTAAACAAGAATAGAGGTACAGTCAATAGAAGTCAGGGGGCTGGAGGGAGGGTAACCAGGACTGCAACAGTGAATACACTCGAACATCTACATTTATGGTAAGTGTACACAACTGTGCTATGTTCTTCGTGTTTCACGGTTGCAGTCATCACATTTGGGTAGATTCCCAAAACTAAGGATGGGAGGAGGAAATTAGATAGCATTAGGATCAAGCTATAAGGCCCTGCAATACTGCAGTGGCAAAGCCAGCTCTGGATTTAGAAAAAATTGGCAACTGGTAATGCTTGGTGAAGGCATGTACAGAACTCCAAGTAGCAGCTTCTAGGATGTTTCTGGTAGGAACACCTCTGAGAAAGGCTGTAGAGGTAGATGCAGCCCTGGTTGAATGTGGTCTTATCCCCTGTGGGGTAGGTTTTCCATGGTGTTTATAGCAGAAATGAATGCAATGGCCTATCCACTTAGAAATGATTTGCTTTGAAATGGCCTTCCCATCTGCCCCTGCAGCAAATGCAACCAGCAGCTGTTCAGATTTCCTGAGAGGTTTAGTCCTGTCCAAGTAAAATCTAAGTTGTCTGTGCACGTCCAAGGAGCGCCGTATACGTTCCACTTTGCTCTGTGGATTAGAAAAGAAGGTTGGCATATGAATTGGATACCACCTTGGGCATGAAGGAGGGATTGGTCCTGAGGGACACCCTGTCTGCATGAAAGATGATGAAAGGCTCCACTGCCATGAGGGCCTGTAATTCAGACACCCTTCTTGCTGAAGTGATGGCTAAAAGGAAGACTGTTTTCCAAGAAAGGAACTTCCAAGTCTGCATTTGCAGCTGACTCAAAAAGAGGTAGAGTGAGCTTTTCCAATACAAAGTTAAGGTCCCAGGCTAGAGTAGGGGCTCTCCTGGGTAGTCTTAAGTTTTTGGCCCCTCTCATGAACTGCTTCAGCAGTGGATGAGAGAAGAGGGGTGGTTCTGTATTGTAATGAGCTGAAATGGCTGAGGCATGAATTTTGATGGAGGAAAAGGAAAGGCCCTTGTGAAGCATCTTAGTTAAGTATTGAAGAATCTGAGGTAAATTGGGCACTGCTGTGCCCATCCCCTGAGTTTGGTTCCAGGAACAGAATCTTTTCCATTTTTCAGCATAGGATTTTCTAGTACTAGGCCTCCTTGCCTCCAGAATGACATCCATCACTTGCTTACTGAGGGATGGTAATGGAGAGATCAGGTAATTAGCCAGGCTGCCAGGTTCAGGGTTTGAAGCTGTGGGTGCAGAATCTAGCCCTCCTGCTGGGACAGCAGGGCAGGGGTCTGAGGCAGGTGCCATGGTGCTAGCAGTGCCACACTGTGCAAGAGGGGGTACCAGTGTTCACGTGGCCAGTCTGGTGCAATCAGTGTTGTCATTGGTTTGTCCTGTATGATCTTTAGTAGTACCTTGGAGAGGAGAGGCAGGGGGGGGGGAGACATAAACTGATAGGTTTTTCCAGGTGAAGGATAGGGCATCCACTTTCCAAGCTTGTTTGTGGGGAGTCCTTGTCCAATTGGTAGTTCTGGGGGGAGGCAAACAGGTCTATTTGTTTCTCAACATGTTGAATATCTTTGGTTCCAGTTTCCACTTGTGTGGGTCCATGAGATTTCTTCTTAGTTCGTTTGCCAGTGTATTTAGCTTTCCTGGCAGAATTGAGCCTGTAGGTGCACTTGGTAGCTCAAGGCTGTGTTCCACAGAGCCATGGCTATTCTGCAGAGAGGGTATGAGTGGGTTCCCCCCTGTTGTTTATGTACCACATAACAGTGGTGGTGTTGTCCATTTTTACCATTAATTGGAAGAATGTGGTCCTTGAAGGCAGTCAGACCATTCTGTACAGCTAACATTTGTTTCTGATTGATATGAGGTGCATTTGACTTGGGTTCCATTTGCCCTGAATGCACTTCCCTGCCAAGTGATCCCCCCATGCATAGTCTGATGCATCTGTTTTTAGGGTTTGGGCGGCAGGGGGTAGAGTGAATGGCAGTCCCTTGTTTTGGTGGCAGGTCTTTGCCCACCAAAGGAACTCTATCTGTAGACAAGGTATGATAGGAATCATTGATTCCATATCCTGAGAATGTTGACACCATAGGCTTTTTAGATACCATTGTAGTTTCCTCATATGCAGTCTTGCATATGGAATTAAGAGAATGCAGGAGGCCATGAACCCCAAGGCTTGTAGTATTTTCCTTGCAGATAGCTGGGTCTTTGTGGCCAGTAGTTTGAAGTAGGCTGTCAAATGAACTTGTTTCTCTGGCATGAGGTAGGCCATCTGGGAAGTTGTATTCAAGCTTGCTCCCAGGAATACAATTTGTTGGCAGGGTACAAGATGTGATTTCTTTTTGTTTATGGTGTACCCCAGAGAAGTTAGCAATTTCTTCACAAACGCCAGATGATTTAATAGTATGTTCTGGCTTTCTGCCTGAATTAGACAATCGTCCAGGTATGGGTATATTTGAATATTTCTTTGCCTGCAAAATGCAATGACTGGAACTAGGCACTTTGTGAATACCCTGGGCACAGTAGATAAGCCAAAAGCCAGTGCAGAGAACTGATAGTGCATGTAGCCTGCTTTGAAGCGTAGGTATCTTCTGCAAGATTCCCTTATTGGGATATGCAGGTAAGCTTCCTTTAAATCCAGTGTTGCCAACCAGGCATCTTTGCCTAGCATAGGAAGCAGTTGCTGAAGAGTTTGCATCTTGAATTTTGGGATCACCTAAAATGTGTTTAGGCTAGACAGGTCCAGGATAGGACGCCAGGAATTGTCTTTCCTGGGTACCGGGAAAAGTCTTGAGTAGAAACCTTGTCCCCTTTCTTTTTCTGCCTCAGATTGAATAGTCCTGATGCTTACGAGAGAGAGAACTTGCTTTTGAGCCTCTGCCCACTGATTTGAGGGTAGATCTGGCCAACCGTTTGTGGTTGGTAAGGAGTAGAAGTGGAATCTGTATCCTTGGGAAACTATATTTAAAACCCATTAGTCCTGGGTAATGAGTTTCCAATTTTTTGCCTGCAGGGCAATCTTTCCCCTAAAGGAACAGTCAGTTGTGCAGGGCTTGGAAGTTTTAAAGTTAAGTCACTGAGACAGTTTACCATAGGGGGAGTCTTCCCTGCTTTGGAAGTGGGAGCCCCCACTGCTTAGTCCTGTGAGTACCTTGGGACTGAAACCTGGGTTTGGACTGAAAAGGCCTGGAAGAGGCAGGAAAGGACCAATTCTTAGAGGGCCAATGCCTACTAAATCTGGGAGGCTGTACTTGCAGGAAATCTTTAACAGTTTGCATAGATTTAGCTTTTTCCTTCATCTTTTTAAGTACTTCTTCTGCTTTGTTGCCAAACAGGCAGTCTTGGTTTAAGGGAGCATCCAGCAATTTAGCTTTAACATGATCTGGAAAAGATTGCTCCTTAAGCCAAGCATGCCTTCTAAGTACAGACCCAGTGACAGCAGCCCTGCAAGATGCCTCTAATGAATCAAAACCACATTGCAAAGTATGTTTTCCAACTTTTTCAGCAGAATGCATTAAATCCTGTAAATCTTTACTTTCAGCACAGTCAGGAATCAACGTAATTTTCTGTTTAAGCAATCCAGTAATATGCTGCTGATACTTTAACATATGAAACTGGCAGTTTAAGGCCCTAATGGCCAAGGTTGCAGAAATGTATACCTTCTTACCACATTTATCCAGCATCCTGGAATCTCTATCAGAAGGGGTAGGATTTTTGGCAGTAGTAGCCTTAATGCCCTTGGGTCCCTGTGAAACAGTCTCAGGATCCACAGTAGGGTTTTAAAGAGGAACTTGTGAGAGTCAGGAATCCTGTAATACCTATCAGGTTTTCTGGGAGCAGGAGGTAAAGAGTCAATGGCCAAGCTAGATTCGGAGAAGGCATCATCAACAATGTCCAGTACAGGGGGGACAGCTAAAGGCCTGTGTTGGGGCAGGAGTAAGAAATCCCTAAGCCTCTTTTTAGAGTCAGAGTAATCCTGGCTTTCCCAGCGAAATGCTCCCTAAGAGTATGCAAGGTTTCACCAAAAGAGAAATCCTCAGGAGGGGAAGCAGAGGGAATGGAGTCCGCTGCATCAGAATCCTCATAGGTAGAGAAGGGTAAATCCTGGTCATCAGAGGAAACAGAAATTTCAGAGTCCTGATCAGAAGAATCATAAGGAAAATCAGTCCTAGGACTCTTAGGGTGGCTTCCCCTGATTAGAGTAATAAGGTCTTCAGCCATTCTTATCATTTATTTTTTTAAGCATTGGGACCTGACCATGCGGTCTGGGCATCGGTTTTCTAGGCATGGATTGAGTTTTAGGCCTTGAAGAAGAAGATGGCATTGGTTTAATGTGCAAGTCAGTAGGCCTCAATACAGCCTAAGCAGCCGGTGCCTGCACAGTGGCTCCGGACCCATCCAAGGTAGAGACATCCGCAGGTTCCACAGTTGAAGAAGCATCACGCGGCATACAAGACTCCGAATGGGTCTCAGTAGAGGCCTATGAATCTGAAGTAGTGGGTATCAGGGGCTGCGAAAGCACCTCACTGAGTACCGGCGAACTGGCGACTAGCTTAGGAGAAGCATCGTCGGCACTTTTGGACCTATGCGGTCTGTCTCTGTCTTTATCTTTGTGTTTTTTTCAGAATGTAGGTAGTTGGGTGGCTTACCAAAGCCATATCTGAATAATTGAACCGAGTACCAAAATATTTAGAAGCGTAAATAAACCGACGACGAATAGTTCGTTGTTTAAATAAGGCACAAAACTGACAGCGAGGTACATTGTGGTCTGGGCCTAAGCAAGGAATGCAGTACAAATGAAAACCTTTAGGAGGTATTTGCTTTCCACAAGAAATACAATTGTTAACTTTTACTGACATCGGTTTAGAGCAAGAAAAAGTTTCCCCAATGGGGTACTTAGCTTAGTTGATAGCTTAGTTGAAGACTTCGGTTCTCAAACTCGAAAACGAAAATTTCAGGAGTCGGCCGACCGGCACTTGCGAACTGCTTCTGGCACCGCACCGCAAGAAAGACTGGGGTAATGGTGTCAGCTGCCTGCTTTACACGCCTGACTACCTTATGTCATGGAAGATGAGACTGCAATCGACGCAGGACCCAAGACTTTGATAATCAGGCCGACTGAGGGGTACTGCAAGCAGATAAACCCAAATGCGTTGACTGCAACAGTGAAACACGAAGAACATCTACATGAACATCTACAGAAAGTGGATCCAGGTTATGAGAAAGACACCAAACAAAAAACCTCTTCCATTTGGAAAAGTAGGATTTCCTAGTAGTGGGTTTCCTGGCCTCCTGCAGGACACAAAGCACATCTTCAGAAAAAAAAAAGGCATCTTATATCGAATCAAAATCCTATCATCCAAAGTGTCAGCTGAAGAGAGGACAGGTGGGGATGGATGAGAGTTCCATTGTCTTGTGTGAGTAGGTCCACCCTGTGAGGTAACTTGTGATGGCTGCCCTATCTAAATGCAGAAGAGGGAACCAATGCTGTCTCGGCCAAAAGGGAGTCATCAACAGGATTTTGGGACCATTCTGTTGTATCTTGATCAGGGCTTTTGGAATAAGGGAAGGAGAGGGAAAGCATAAAGAAACATACCCTTCCAAAAAGAAGAGAGAAGGCATCCACCTTCTGGGATTCTAGCAGAAAACATAGTAATTTGTTTGTTCAAAAGGGAAGCAAAAAGATGCATTTAAGGAGTACCCTACTGGTGGACTATGTCCAGAAATATATCCCTGTGAAGCTTCCATTTGCAAGATTGAGCTATGGACCTGCTCAGTCTACCACAATGTTATGACCTAAAGGAATGTAAACTGCCTGAAGAATCACTTGACACTGGATAGCTAGTTCCCACACTAGGAGTGCCAACCAGCAAAGAAACTAAGGCCTTGTCTCTCCTGTTTGTTGACATACCACATCACTGAGTTATTTGTCTGTAAACACCTTGAGAGGTCCTGGTGGGAAGAAACGATGAAAGGCCTGAACAGCCAGCAAAAGAGCTCTCATCTCTGTTTTATGGGGAATCTGTCTCCCACACTGGCATTTACCCTTCTTAGATGACATGAAACCCCACAAGCAACAATACAAAAGAAAAAGATAAGATGAAAAAAACCCGTGTGGCACTTATCTGTAACGGGTTGGTGAACCCACAACAGAATGGGCATTCAGACCGATGATCAAGAGATGGCATTCAGACTGGTGTCAAAGAAGTTGTGAGGATCGTATGCCTGGACATTACTTTTGTGCCCTATGATATGCAAGGAGCATAAGTGTGACGTACTGCATACCTTAAAGCAACCTAAAGGCTTTGGAATACTGGCTGGATGTTGGGCCACCCTTGCCAGGGGATCCCTACTGTAATGAATACTGGAACAGTGAAATGGAAGGACATTAGATGATGAGAAAGTGGTAAGCACAATCTACTGCGGTGACCAAATATAAATCTACAAAACAGCCCACAGCAGTTATCCCTTTTTATGCATACTTCAGCATAAGAATTGTGTAGGTAGAAGGATCACTAAGAATAAAAGGAATGTCATCTTGTAATACAGTTAAACATGAAAGACCACAAAGACAATGCAATCACCAGCAGTGTCACTGTCTCTGGCACTGGCATGAATCACTGTAACAAATATAATGCTACTAACACAGTACCACTAATGGAATTCATGCCTTACCTCAAAAGTCACACAAGCCAAGAGCATCTTACAACAGGCTGTAACACGGCAATTGATACTCCAAAAACCACTGGTTTTGCAAGGGAAATTATGTATAGAATATTTAGCAGCTGAAGACTGAGTGACACTTTACTGAATGAAATCATTCTCTAGCTTCGGCAAAAGCCTCTTTCAGAACTGGAAGCATTATAGTCACCAGAAAAAAGAATAGTTGTGTAAAATCTTACCATAACCATAGAGGTCCTTCTCTTCCATGTTGCAGTAGTCTTGTTGAGGGATTTCCCACCTCAGGTGACCCGTATGTCAGCTCCTATACAAAAGCTTCAGTTTGGCTGCTGTAGTTGCGTGGGACGTCATACATAGGGCCATAAACCAGGGGCTTTAAATGTGACATCTGCACGCACAGACCTTAGAACTTGAAAGCCCAGCAGGACAGGTCTAAATAGAGTAGCAAGTGATGTCAGCCATAGGATCAAAGAGCCATTTGGTGGTTAAATTGGTCAAAGGGTAGGGTATAACCACCAGGAGACCTAAGACAGGTCAATAATGAGAGAGAGAATAAAGAAGGGGGTTTAGGTGGGCGGGAAGGAATACTGCAACATGGAAGAGAAGGACATCTATGGTTATGGTAAGATTTTACACAACTATTCTATGTCCTTCTATTCCTGTGATGAAGTATTCTTGGTGTGGGAGAGTACCACAGCTTAGATGGAAGGAAGGGAGGAGGTAGAAGTATCTGATTACACAAAGCCCTGCAGAATTGCTCTGGCAAAACCTGCACATGCTCTGGAGACATTGTCTAGCTTGTGTTTGGTGAAAGTGTGAATGGTGGACCATGTGGCTGCTTCCAGGATGGATGCAGTGTCCAGGCCTTTTAAGAAGGCTTTTGAGGCTGCCACTGCCCTGGTAGAGTGAGCCTTTAACTCCCCGTGGGAGATTTTGCCATGGTGTGAGTAACATAGGCAAACAGTTTTTCTAATCCAACATGCAAAGGTTTGTTTGGAGACTGCCTTGCCCAGGGCACTAGGGTGGAAGGAAACAAAAAGCTGATTGGATTTTCTTATGGATTTGGTTTTGTCTACGTAAAACCTTAGCTGTCTGTGTACATCCAGACAGTGGAGTATTCTCTCACTTTCGTTGGAGGGAGAGGGGAAGAAGGTGGGTAGATGAATAGATTAGTTAAAGGACAGATCATTGATCACTTTAGGCATAAAGAAGGGCTGGTTCGTAGGGTTAACCTGTCCTTCTGGAAGGTAGTGTATGGAGGGCAGGCCATTAGCACCTGTAATTCTGACACCCTCCTGGCTGAGATTATAGCCACTAGCAGTACTGTCTTCCATGTGCACATTTGCAGAGTATTTGTAGTAGGAGGTTCAAATGGGGACTGTATGAGTTTTTCGAGGATGAAGTTCAGGTCCCAGGGTGGTGGGATGGGTTTTCTTGGTGGTCTGATGTGCAAGACCCCTTTTAAGAATAGCTTAATGTCAAGCCTGACTAGTAGGGGAGGGTCTAGTGGTAGGCGGGCTGAAATTGCTGAAAGGTGGACTTTCACTGAAGAGCATGAAAGTCCCCTCTTAACTAGATGACACACACAGGCAAGAACTAGGGGTGGATCTGCGATGCATGGATTCCCTGCCCTTGCCCAGACACCATTTGGAAAATCTCTCCCATTTAGCTAAGTAAGATTTCCTTGTAGTAGGCATCCTGGCCTCCCTCTGGACTGAAAGCAAGTCCTCTTAGTAATGGAGCCTGAAGGGAATTAAAAGTTTATCACCCACAGTGTCAGTGCCAACATCTGCAAGTGTGGGTGAATGAGGGTTCCCTTTTATTGTCAGAAGGTCCACCTTGTGGGGTAACTTGTGGTGAATGCCCTTGGCTATATTGAGAAGTAGGGGGCACCAGTCCTGCCTTGGCCAGTAGAGGGTCACCAGAAAGATATTTGGTTTGTCTCTCCTGATTTTCAGGAGGGCTTTTTGAATTAATGGGAAGAGTGGAAAGGCATATATAAACCTCCTCTTCAATGAAATGCTGAATGCGTCTATTCTTCATGCTAGTGGAGAGTGGGTCTTGGAGTAGAAAGTCTGCAGTTGCCCGTTCTGGGGGGAGGCAAAAATCTACTTGAGGTGTGCCCCACCAGTGGGCACTGTCTAGAAAGATATTCCTGCCCAGCATCCATTCGTGATTTGGAGAGGATGTCCTGCTGAGAAGGTCTGCTTGTTTGTTGTCCTGCGAGAGGATGTAGGATGCCTGCAGGGACAAATTGTGCTTTGAGTCTAAGTCCCAGACTATTAAGATTAGTTTGCAGAGGCAGTAGACTTTTGTCCCTCACTGCCTGTTAGGATACCACATAACTGTGGTGTTGTCTGTTATTATTAGGAGAACACCTGGTTGCAAAAGGGGAAGGAAGGCTTTCAATGTCAGCAGGACTGCTGTCATTTCCCTCACATTGATATGTTTGTTCTTTATGGAAGGGTGCCACTTTGCTTATACCCTATAGCTTGACACTGTAGCTCCCCATCCTAGGTCTGATGCATCTGTATGCATGAACTGGTTAGGGGTGGGTAACTGCAGTGGAAGCCCCGGGTTCAGTTGAATTTGCTGAATCCACCATTTTAGTTCTGACTGTAGGCAGGGCAAAAGGCTAATTTCTTGCTCTAAAGGATGCTGATGTTGTGAGCATACATTTTTTTTAGATACCACTGCAGCTTTTGCATGTGCATTCTGGCTAGTGATAGCATGGGAATGGTGGCTGCCATCAGGTCCAAGATTCGTAGAAATTGACTCGCAGATATCTGTAGGGTCTGCATAAGGGTTTTGAAGTGGGAGGACAAGGAATTGACTTTGTCCTGTGGAAGAAAGGCTTTCATTATGTCTGTCTTAATCCTGCAACCCAGAAATTTCTTGTCTTGTTCTGGGATCAAGGAAGATTTTGGGAAGCTGAGGGTGAACCCCAGTCTTTGAAGCAGGCAAATGGTGAACTGTAAATGGACTTGCAGGGTTTCCTTGCATTCTGCTAGAATAAGGAAGTCGTCCAGGTAAGGGTAAAATCTGAATCCCATGTGTTCTGCAATAGGCTATGGGCAGGTGTCAGGCATTTTGTGAACACTCTGGGAGCAGTGTACAAACCAAAGGGCAGTGCTATAAATTGAAAGTGACAGGTGGGTCCAGAAAAACATAAGAATTTTCTGGGGGAAGGTTGTAGGGGGATGTGCAGATAGGCTTCTTTCAGGTTGAGTGTGGCCATGAAGGCCTGGGCTGGTATAAGAGGGAGTAAAGTTTGTAGGGACAACATTCTGAAGGTGGGAACCTTTAAGAATAGGTTTAGAAAGAGGAAGTCCAGAATGGATCTCCATGGTCCATCTTTTTGGGGAACAGAAGCAGTCTTGAGTAGAAGCCTTTTCTTTCCTGCCCTGGAGGAACAGGTTCAATTGTTCCCAGGTTCAGAAGGTCTTGTAAAATCTGTGGGAAAGGTGTCTCTGATTTCTTGGAGGAAAGGTAACGCCCCTTAAGGGGGGGTCTTTTTCTCCAAGAAAGGAAGTATCCTTTTTGAACTATAGCCAGAATCCATTTGACTGTAGTGATGGTTTTCCAAAAGGGGAAGCAGTGGGAGAGGTGGGCAGAAAGGGGAAGGTAGGCAAGGCAGTCACACATTGTTGGGTCCTCCTCTGTCTTGAAAGGGCTGTTGCTTGATGTCTTGCAATTCCTTACTCTTTTCTTGTAGATTTTTAAAAAGGTCTGCTGACTGTTTACCAAATATTAAGTTAGGGTCTAGAGCAGCATCTAAGATTTTAGACTTGAAGTCCTGTGGTAAGTGTTGTAGATGTAGCCATGAATGTCTTCAAAGTACAGAGGCAGAGACTGCAGGCCTCTGTAACATCATAACTACATCTAATGGAATGTCTGACTACTTGGACAGCCAGAGGTAGTTTAGATGCTATGTGAGATTTAGTGGGTCAGTCTGGAGTAGCACCCAGCAGAGTAGAGGCTTGAGAGACAAAATCCAGAGCATATTTGGTCATATGGGTTTGATAGTTGAGGGCTTTGAAGGCCAATGTGGAAGAGGTGTAAACCTTCTTTCCAATTCTATCCATAGTTTTACTGTCCTTGTCTGTAGGTAGGAGAGAGGCAGATGGAATCAGTCTGGATTATTTATCTGGTGATACTGCAATCACAGCAGGGTCTGCCAGGGGTGGCTTGACTACAAATTTCTGATTGTCAGGCACTTTGTAGAGACGATCTGGCCTCTAAGGGGCACGGGGCTGAGAGTCTGGGGTCTTAGATGCTGAGGAAAAGGCATCTAAATAATCAGGGATGCCAGAAGGAATGGCAGAAGGGGAAGGAGATTCCACTTGTAGCAATTCAAAATACCTTTTTTGAGTATCAGACATTTGTGAGGTGTCCCATTTGAAGTATTCCTTCATTTTGGTTATGGTCTCTTCAAAGGTAATATCCTTTGGAGGGGACTCCCCTTCAATGGATTCTTCATCTGGGGAGTAATATTCTTGAGGAGAGGCTATTTGGGAGGCATATGAGATTGATTCATCTAAAGATGAATAGCAAGCCTCTTGCTCTTCTTCCCTGTCTTCTGAAGTGGGCGGTGGAAGAGAGGGGACAGAGGCAGGCCTAGGGCTGAGGAGAGAAAGGGTAGATGGAGAAGAGTCTGTGGGGCCTAAGGGCCATGAAGGCCTGCATCAAAGATGAGGTGAAGGACTGCCAATCAGGTAGGCCTTCAGTGGATGTAGCTAGATGTTTGGTTTTGTGTTTCTTTTTTAATGGAGTAGTCTTAGGCGAAGGCCTGGAATCGGGTGCATGGCTAAGGGTAGCGGTGTCAGGAGGAGTGATCCCAGTCGGAAGCCTGGCTGTGTCTGCTTCCCCCTCGACCTCGGCAGTAGCCAATGTCTGAGTAAGCTCTGTTGATGTGCTAGTTGTCAACTGTGAAGCAGCTTAATCGAAGGTCACCGAAGTTGATGAATCTGACAGACGTCCCTCAACTCCTAAATCGGCAGTTTGGGGGGGGGCATCCAAAAGCGGAGAGGCAGTGGAAGTGGGCCCAGGAATCTTGGCCTTCTTCTGCGGAGGTTCAGTCAGAGCTTCCGAAAGGGGATCCATCCTTAGTGCTAATTTTTTAAGTCCCTGATTTTCTAGATATAGATTGAGACCAGCCAGATGGCTGTGTAGAGTCTTAGCAATGAAGGATTGGCAGATTGAGCAAGCGGTATGGTCGTGCTCTCATTCTAGGCAAAAAACGCAGTAGTAGTGCATATCATTATGTGGAATCTGGCACCTGCATTTACCCTTTTTAGCTGACATCAGCTAAGGGTTACTACAACAAACCAAGCTTTAGCTAGAAGTCAAAGAAGAAAACCCCCCAGCAGGGTACTTTTAGACATCTTGTGGTGAAGGAGCGAAGCACACAATGTGACGGTCGTCTGTGGCTGAAAAGTTCTGAGGTCTGTGCATGCAGATGTCACATTTAAGGCCTCTGGCTTATGATCCTACATGTGACGTCCCACGCAACTACAGTAGCCAAGCTGAAGCTTTTGTATAGTAGCTGATGTACGGGTCGCCTGAGGCAGGAAATCCATCACCAAGAATACTGTAACATAGGAATAGGAGGACATTATACTTTTCCCCAAAATGTCTAGATATGGAAATTTTGAGAAAATGACAGACAAACAGACATTACAAGATTCTAAAAGTACACTACTCCCTCCTACATACACACTGCTACTCCCCAAAGAAAAGTCACCTGGCTCTGAAGATGTCTACTGGATGAGTAAATAACTACCACTTAGAGAAGACTGCACCCCTTATCCATCTTATGAAGCCCTGACCTTTTTCAGGAACCATGACAAGATTATAAATGTTTAAAATCTGCAAGTAGCTAAAGCTATCAGACCTGGTTTAGATGTTCTGTAGTTGAGGAATATCACCTAACGTGGGGGATAGACCTACTTCATTACTCACGCATCATAAAGAATAACAGTTTATGAGACGAACCTTGTTGCTGCTGACAACAAATGCTGGAAAAATCATAAACAATGTCCTTCTTTCACAGCAAAGCTACATCCAAAGCAGGAGCAACAATGAGGGAAGCATGCATTTAGTAAATACCCAAGATTAAAAAGAGGATAATGTTAAATAAAATTTAATTTATACTCAAGATACTGAGTTGCAAAAAGCTGGTTGGTTGTGAACTTGAAACTTGTGACACTTTCATTAGCAAACAAGGACAAACAAAAAGAGTTAGACAAAGATGTAAGCAATTTCTGGAAATTGCTTGGAATTATTAAATGACTTCAGTTCACTCTGTGCACCTGGAAAATTGTTTGGAATTATTAAAGGATTTTAGTTCACTCTGCCCTGGTTTTCAGCGATTCTTTTTTTTGTTTTGTGACTTTTATATGAAGCATGACTGAAGTTGAATTCATCTGTGGTAAGCTTCAGATTATATATGTACGCTAGTAGTATAACCTGACACTCACTTTCACATTTCACGAAACCAAAGTAGACTGCTGCCAAGTTTAAGCACTTGGGATGCAATGTGTGGGAGTATGAACTGTAACCTCAGTCTATTTTCTCTGAGAATGTACTTGTGATTTTAGTATAATTCTGAAGTAGAATGGGGACAGTCCAGCATTTTATAAAGTAGAGTTTGTTGTGGTGGTGTTAGGATTAGCAAACATGAGGTGCCTTGGGGTTACGTATTTTTTTCTTTAACTACTTTTTTTTTCTACACTGAAACTAAGTGCTACACCGCTTTTTGGGAACGCATTGGTTTTAACAAGCTATTTTACTTCTTACCACCATATTTTTTGGGGTTGTCCCAGATGTGCAGTTTACGTCTCTCAAACATATTTTACTTTAGCTTAATGTTTATTTTTGTGTCCTCTTTAAGCCACCAGCATTCCTTATATTTATTCATATTAGCAGTGTCCCTTTTCCATTCTTCCTAAGAGCCATTTCTACATTTTTATTAAATCCTTAATCTCATGTGTAAGCCAGGGATTCATCTGCCTTGCATTCCCTGCCTTTTGAGTGGCCATTACCTTTTTTGCATTTGAGATACTAAACTGAATGTAGATAAAGCTGTTGCAAGTTCAGTAGAACTGAAGAGGGACTTCCCATGCACATTCTACAGCTCTGCAGACAATATATCCTATATGGATTCGGACACGGACCTATTTACATCTATCTGGAGTACTGCCTTTTTGTTTATGATGGACCTGATGAAGATTATGGGGCTGTGGTCAATAATAGTTGGGTAGAATAGTAACCGCTGGAAGTGCTAGGGTCTGGTAGAGCAAGTCCCTAAACAAAGAGACTGAATGCCCAAAAAATGGGCTTGCATATACTAATTCTCAGATGACCATTTCACAGAATATTCTCTTTTCTCTGTAGTATGGCAATCTCATAGTTGGCATATACAAGTTCAGGGGGTGTGGGAGTTCTTATTTATGCTTCCAATGTTCATACATTCTTCTGACATATACTTTCATAATAAGGGGATTTGTTGAGTTGCTGTCAGGGGTCCAAGACTGAGATGAATGATACTTGATTGTAATAAGGCCCAAGTAGTGAATATTAACCATAGTTATCTGAATCTTCTTAATACTGTAGTTTGCAGTACTTCTGTAGAGTATCTCTAAAGTCAGGTAAGATACTGGTTATTTACTTAATTGAACATTACACACGGTGGGAGAAACATACATTTGTCAAGTGGCTGCTACCCGCACACCATTTTGTGGAACTAGTTCAACACATCCTGTGTAATTACATTAACACTCATTGGTGCATTGTTAGAATCAGTGATTTGTATGAATTACTTGTTACATGCTCTATAATTGTTACTGTAAGAGAATCTCAGCTGTGACTGTAATAACTGCTTGCTTATCTTATGTCTTTGCATGTACCGGAAACTGCTGTCTAAAGTTAGTAACCATTGTATCCATAAATAGTCTATTTTTGTTTTGCTTGGATATACCTGAGTTTTACCTAGATTGCTTTTACTGTACAGCATATTTTTAATTGTTTGTCTTCACACCTACATTTTTTTTTATCTTTCTATCCCTCTTAGCTCTCTACCTCCTATCCTATACTAAGGGACCTGCTTGATCTTTCAGGACCCCTTTCTGATTTTTTTTGTCTCTACCATCCCAACGTCTGGCAAAGGAAACCTGTTGCCCCAGCTCATATATTGTGTTCCCAGCTACCAAAAGGACTAAGAAAGTATGTTCCACCTTGGACCTACCTATTAAGCTGTATTATTTATTTTTACCTACCTAGTATCAATGAGAAACTAAGTTAGTGAGCAGGGAAACCAGCAGCAAAGTTCTCTCCTCTACACCCCAATAACACTCTGCTATTTTCTCCCCTTACCTTTTTTTATCTGTAACTCCTCCTTCTAGTTTTATCGAATATTTACACTTTTGTGTAATATACTTTCTGCCCACTAGGTGGCACCCTACTCCAGTCTAGGGTTACACCCTGTACTCCACCTTCCCTAATATCTATTCTTAATACTTTTACATCTCTTATCCCTTGACTAGTTGCTAATCCTCTTGCTACTTTCACTTTACTGCTACCTTTCCTTCTTCCCACTATCTAACTGTACTCTGTTTTTCTTCCCTTTATTCCACAAACTCTCCCAACCTCTCTCCTGCATTACCATACTCTACTCACCTGGATATACTTAACTTGCCTCAGGAGTCTGCTGCTCCCTGATTGTCTCTGTACATTCTCACTTGCCTTCTGTAACCCGCTCCGTTCGCCCTGCGGGCTCACTCCGCTCCCCTACCCTCCCCCAATTCTCACCCTCCCCCAGTGGTCCTACCTTTATAGTTACAAAGCCACACCCCCCTCTTTCCTATCCAATAGTCATCCACAACGCATTACAGACCTACCATCTACATACCCACTCACATACTAACAATTACTCTCAATTACTTCTTACATGACTCAATACTCCACACTCTCTCTACTCCTACCTCCTAATTCTTAATTATATTTCTATCATCTCCTTCACCATGCCCTTAACTTATACACTCACTTGCATAAAACAACCTCTCCTACTTTCACTACTTTCTATCCTTTCTATTCCCTATACTCTCACCTTTTATGAAAATCTACAATTCACATCATCTCACCAACCCCTAAAACAAACATTAGTAATAAATGAGCTTGAATTCCAAAACCATTCTAACATAACATCCACCTCAACCTATCACCTAAATACCACAAAGTAGCCCATTTCACATTCACACAATATAGGAAATAACAACCTAATTACAATAAACCACTGAAGCATCCATATAGTCATCTTAGACATCCTCTCCTTTATGGGGACATTCATCCCAACCCAGGACCATATAACAACACCCTAACAACCCCCCCCCCCTTCACTCCCTGTACAACCTCAAATTCTCTATTCATAGCTCATCTCAATATAAGGAGTGTTTACAATAAAGTAAGCCAACTACACGCTCTACTAGATACTCACTCTTTTGATATCTTATGCTTAATTGAAACCTGGCTTAAACCTGTTACAAAAGACAACAAAATACTCCCACCTGGTTACAATATCTTAAGGTTAGACCGAACTACCAAAAAGGGTGGTGGGGTAGCAATACTGCACAAATCTCATTTACAGGTCACGTCCATACTAGTACAACCACCTCTAGAAACTAATGAGGAAATTCTTATCTCCAAGCTCCAGCTCAATACCACTAAATCTATATACATAATATGCTCCTATCTACCCCCAGGCAATAACATTAGCATCTTAGAAAGTATCCTCTGCTGGCTTTCAACATCCTTCCCTCAAGAAACCACTGTACTCGGCGATTTTAATATAGACTGGACCACCTGTACCACTCTAGAACCCACAACCCATATAAACCTCTATGGCTTCTCGCAAACTATTACCACCCCCACCAGAATCCATAAATCCAGCTGCAAAAAACGTATATTAGACTGGATCTTATCAGCCACCCTCTCTCTTACAAAGTAGGTATCCTTCCTGATGATATTAGTGACCATTCACTAACCTATCCAGACAAAAATCCTTTATCCCAAATCAAACTACCTTTAAAATCACCCGCAACAGAAAACATTTTGATCCAGCCAACTTTCAGGCTGAACTTCAAGCCTTTGACTGGTCACTCTTAAGGCACCTGCCAATTGATGAAGCAGTATCCCATTTTAACTCCAAATTCCTACAAATTTTAGAATACCACGCCCCCTCACGCTCCATAAGAACTAGATGCAAAGCAGCCCCTTGGCTCACTAAAGAAACCAGACAACAAATCCTACAAATAAATAAAATCTGGTCCAAATAGAGAAGCACTAAAGACCCAATTGATCAGCAGTACCACCAAAAAATCAATACTTCAGGATAAAAAAAAAGTATTTCTTTAAACTCCAACAAAATCACCATAATCAACCCCAAAGTTTCTGGTCAGGCATAAATAAACTTTTACATCCCAGCCACTCCCAAACACCTACCCCATCTGGTCTCTCCCAAAACCCTCCAAACCAGATTGCTGATGCTTTCAATACCTTTTTTACTGAATCTGTCCAATCTCTAGCTAACACCTTACCACCTGTTAACCCTACCCTCTTATCCTCCCCATCTACCGTACCACCTACCTTTCACTTAAAACCTATTCCTACAGCACTCATCTATATTCTACTTCATAAACTTAAACCTTGTACTCCCTCAGCTGATGATCTACCACCTGAATACCTTCAAACTGCAGCAAAAGCTCTTGCCTATCCCATTTCTATTCTAATCGATAGAACCATAACTGAAGGCTCCATTCCCTCACTCTGGAAAATCTCTCACATAATCCCACTTCACAAAGGAGGGAACTCAACTGAACTCTCTAACTTTCGGCCCATAGCCCTACTGTCACTACAAGGCAAAATTATGGAAAAATGTATCCATCAACAATTTCTTGACCACATTCTCAAATATAACCTTCTAGCTGACTGTCAACATGGTTTTAGACCATTCCACAGTACCACCACTGCTCTCCTATCCTTCACAGACTGCATTAATAAACATCGCAACAATAACATGCTCTCCTCTGCTCTGTTCATTGACCTCTCTAAAGCTTTTGATATGGTCAACCATTAAATACTACTCAACTCATTCTCACTTGACACAGAGGCATTACAATGGTTCAAATCCTATATGCACAATAGACAGCAGGCTGTCCTTTGGGATAATAACCTATCCAAACAGCTCCCTATTACCCTTGGTGTCCCTCAGGGCTCTATCCTGGGACCTCTACTCTTCTCCATATTTATTAACAACCTTTCTACTAATTTACCTCTACCTACCAGCATACAATAAGCAGATGACTCCACTTTGATTTGTAAAGCATCCACTTCATCTGAACTCCAGTCCATCACCCAAACAGTATTTAACCAAGTAGAAAACTGGTTCCAACATCGTCGCCTCCTCCTTAATGCCAAAAAAAAACCAAACTGTTACTATTTACTCCAACTATTAAATCCACCCCAATAGATTTCTCTATTACATCCATCGATGGTACAATCATAGCTCCTGACCCAACTACAAAACTCTTAGGTGTATTGATTGACCACAACCTCAACTGTGACTCACATATTAATGCCACTATTAAAACTGTAAACAGAAAACTTGGATCCTTATATAGGATAAAACCTTTTCTCACCCCAGAAGCCAGAACTACTATTGTCCAGACCCATCTGATCTCCACCCTCTTCTATGCCTCACCAGTTTACACTAATCTTTCCAAAAGCAACCTAAACAAATTGTCCACTTCTTATAACAATATTGCCAGGTTTGCTACTGGGTCCTCATTTAGAACTCATCACTGTCTAAATCTCAAACTTATAGGATGGCTTGAACTAAATAACCAGCTAGAATTTCAACAACTCTCCATTACCCATAAAATTCTGTACCAGCCTAGTAATACTCCTATTCTCAGTAGCATCATCTCCCCCTACACAAACCTTACTAACCTTCGCTCAGCAAATAAACTACTGGTTACCATCCAGAAATCCCACAACAAGGCAGGTGATTCTCTTTTCTCTAATACAGTGGGGAAGATTTGGAACAAGCTTCCCACTAAACTTACATCTATCTCATCATTACCACTCTTTAAAAAGCAACTAAAGATTCAACTAAAAACACAATGGCTCTGTCCTTGTGCTAACCCTGACTAACCCCCCCAATACAATATTATTCTATAACTCTCCTCCAATAACCCACGTTGCAGTATTAGCAAATTCATCCCTCACCCCCTTCTTAGTATCTTATTCCCCAAGATGCTATCACTGAGTATGCTACTAACAACTTTTGCCTTCTTCAGTGAGCTCTTATCTTTCCACCTTGTATATTAACCAATCTATTTCTTTCACTATGACTGTAATTACTTCTTCATGTACATACATTCAATAATTCTCTCACTTCTCAGTGTTATACACTTTTTCATAACCAATTTACATCTTTATAAAGGCACATTCATAACCAATATACTAATGTTGAATACCTATCTCTTTCCCTTGGTAATAATACTATATTTTACCTTATTAAACTCAGTAGTCACAATCTGTATATTTTTAGTACTGTATAACTCAAGTTGATGAAGAAATTCTTCAAGTAGATGTACTTTATATATTGCATGGACTTTTGTTTGTTTGTCTTGATTTATTTAGTTTAAAGTGGAGCTTATCTCCCCGGGCCTCTACTGAAAATGGACCTGTATCCAGTTAGACTAGCTCGGTCAACAAATGTAAAATAAAATAAAATAAATAAAAATAAAAATTCACAGTGGACATACTTTATTACCATACAGGCATGTTTGACTTTGTATGCTGTTAATCAGGCTTGCACCAATAAGGCTGAGGATTCAGAAAAATAACCTTTATACTTCCGGAAAATCTTATGGTCATTAGCTGTAGAAGAGTAGTTAAGAAAATGATTCTACTTAACAACACGGTTATTTAAATCTTAAAGACAGTAGTGAGTGTTAAGAGGTGGATCTATATTTATGTTTCTATCACAGGTTTTGTTTGGTGGAGAAGCAGCAGAGTGAGGAAACAAAGTTTCTCCTGAGAAGGCAGGGATGAGACTCTTAATAACTAATGTGTTTCCCCTTTCAACAAGTGCTCTGGTGCCAAAAAGCAGTATAAATACGGCATTGTTCATTAAGATCAGTAGTCCCTAAACATTAAATGCCCTTGGTGTGTGCTTCCGAGTTTGGAATCTTGCAGCCACACATTTCTTAAATCCTGGGGGTTTATAATCCATAATGAGAAGAATCCCACACAAGTAACTAAAAGGATAAACTGCAGCAATGGTAACAACCACAACAACAAAAACAACTAGACAGACTGTCAAATGCAATACCAGCCAGAAAATCACTATCACTAAGAGAGCAAATGACGGAACAGGTAAACCCATAATAAAATATCAAAAATTTGCTTTGATGTGGCTGAACCCAAGCCTGAGTGAAAGAGATTGCATCAACAGCAAACGAGATCTGAGGTAGCTCACCAGTTATATTGGAATATAGGCAAAAGGAGGAGTCTAAGCTTTGGATCTGAATGCTAAGAGAGGCTGAGGTCAGATCCTTGTAGGATTTGGTAACCCATTCATTGAGGAATGGCTGGAAGAGACAGATCAGTAGCTTCCGTAAAATTGGAATGACAAATGCTTGCAAAGCTATACAAATTCTACATGAGAAAAGTGCCTGTGCAACACTCCGAAAAAAAGCTAGTCACCCTCTATGTGCCCATCTAATGACAAAATTGGGATAAAAAAAAAGAAAGCATAAATGTCCACACACATATACTACTAAGGGTAGAAACCAGAGTACCAGGATAAAACACACACATAGTGAAAGTAGTATATGCACATTCCACACAGAAGGAATTGTAGGCAAAAACTCAACCAATGAACCGTGCCTTGTGAGATGGCAATGCTACTTACAAGGCTACTTTGCCAATGATCAGTTGCTATCAAACACATCCTACTTACATCTGCACAGACAGTCACGTATTGTGTACAATGCTGATATTTCTGATGGAAAGTGAAAAAAAAAATGACCAACATGCAACTTTGACATGCACTGCAATCCCCTACACACAAACACAGTTATTTTCATGACAGACAAACCCAAACCAATCTATTACAGCACTTCTGATTGTGCATGTCTGGGCCCTGACAGTCAATGTAAAGTACTCCAGCTGGCACACTAGATCTGCAAAGCCAGAATAATGACTACTTAACTTTACCAAATGATCAAAATAATGCATAAATTAATAACAACAATAATAATAATAAATTAATAAAAATAAAATAATTAATATTATTATTAATAAATAACTGTCAAAGAGGAATATATCTTTTCTCAGCTCACTGACAGAATACATTTTTCAAGCTACTGCACCCCCACACGTACCTTTCAACCTTTTAATTCAATAACCAAGGAGAAATCTCATTTGTACCAAGTATGCAAGAAAATCCAGAAGGTTTAGGATTTTTGCTTGGCAGTGTTTGCAGAGGTATTTTTTTATACCCCAAGCAGAAGTCAAAGAAATTTTCTTTAATTTGATACTCAATCCATCCATCCATTCAGAACCCCTTTTCTCATTTTTGCACATGGGGTCGCAGTGTCACTTCAACAATGACAATCATATAGAGCCAAGGTTTATACTGTTGATTAATGTTGGAGGTATAATGGCGAAGAAACAGGTAACTGGGAACATGTTTTTTGTGTGTGTAATGAGTTAGCAGATTTTAAAAAATTCCATATAGAATCAGAAATATTTGGGAATCAAATGGATGTAACTAAGAAAATGATTCTCCTGAGCTGGGACACATGATCTGATTTGCCTAGGCAATGTAAGGCTTTATGAAGTTCAGCTCTGTTGGCCGCAAAAAAGACAATTACTAGAAAATGGAATTTAAAATCTAAACAAACTGCACCTGACGTATTTAATATCGCAAAGGAGAAAAGAACTGGAAATGGGATCTTTAGAAAAGGGAAGGTGCAAATTACATAGAAATAAAAGGGACAATGCATGCATGCATGCAGAACAATGTTCAGATGGAGTACGAGTGGAGTTTAAGAAAAGGCAGGAATTGAACAGTTTATGTAATGTTGGACTGAATGGCAGTTGTTATAAAGAAAGAAAACCTATATAATGTATGCTAATGAAAAAATATTAATATGGTACTTTTTTTTCTATTAATGTATACAGGCTTCTGTCTTAAATGATAATTTTATAAAGTTTTTTTTTTAAAAAAAGTCCTCTCTCTAATAAATCCACAGTGATCCTCATGCATGACAAGTGGTAGCATACTGGCTAAGAGAAATGAGGTTTAATTAAAGGCAGGAACAGAGTGATTTATGTAACACTGGACTGAAAGACAGTTGTCATACAGAAAGAAAACATGTTCTCTCTTCAAAAGAATTCTTGATGAGGGGATGGGAAATAGAAACTCACTAAGCTAGGCATCGACCCCTATATCACTAGGTGGGTTGCAAACTGGCTCACAGGTAGAACCCATAGTGTGAAAGTAGCTGACTCCAAGTCAGACTGCCGACCAGTCACGAGTTGAGTCCCACAGGGTTCGGTCCTGTATCCTCTCCTGTTTGGTATCTACTTCTCTGAAGTTCAGGCCAACAAGAAGGGACTCTGGCTGACAAAATTCGCAGACGATTGCAAGTAGGGAGCTATTACTAACTCCCAGAGTGATGTTGACATCCTACAGAAAGGCCTCACTGAGACCAACGACTAGTGTCAGAACCATGGCCTTAAGCTCATACCAAAAAATGTGTCGTCATCCCCTTTGGGAAAAACCCGGTTCCCATGAATTACCACACTGATGGTAGTCCACTGAACACAGAAGCCGTTATAAGAGATCTGGGAACACAGGTTGACAGCAACCTGTCTTTTGACTACCACATTGCCACTGTGGTCAGAAAGTCCTTCTATGTGGCACATCTCATTACTAAGGGTTTTGCATCCAGGAAGAAAGAGGTCATAGTCTCCCTCTACTCTTCCCTCATTAGGTCAATCATAGAGTACAATGCCCCATTTGGCATGTACCTCACTAAACATCTGCAACAACTGGAGAGGCCGCAAAAGTACTTCACAAAGAGGAACCTAGGCCTTAACCATTTGTCCTTTATGGACAGACTCAAAAAACTCCAACTATTCTCTGTCTCATATCACCTACTTAGAGGCGATCTCTGCTTGACTTACAAAGCCATGTCTGACCCAGCTCCGTTAGAAATGCTACATCTGAAGAAATCCCAATCCCTCCGCACCACACGCTTCGGAGACCTCAACCTCATTACCACAATCAACAGAACATGCTGGAGGGACAGGTTCATAACCCAGAGACTGTCCATGTTATGGAATAGACTTCCTATACATGTCAAGCAGAGCACCTCACTGGCCCTCTTCAAGAGAAAGCTTGATGAGTGGATGGGAAATAGAAAATTCACCCCAGAGATCAATCCAGTGGCTTTACTCAACAGAGTAAGGTCAGGTGGCATAATGCTAGGGTAAATCCTTTGGGCTAGGCTTGTAAAGGCTCCAGGGCCATTAGCCTAGTACACATCTATAAACCCCAGGGATCACTCCAGTAGTTCTACTTGATAGAGGCACTGGGAACTAACGTCGGGCATCACGACACCAGGACACTTCTATGGGCTAGGTTTGTAAAGACTCCAGGGCCATTAGCATAGTACACACCTATGAACCTATGTAATACACAGCTTACGTAAATGGAAAAAATGTTTATTTGGTTTGTTTTTTTTCCTATTAATATATGTGTACCTATGTCTTAAATGATATTTTAATAAATGTGGTAAAAAAAAAGAATCAAGGAGACAGCTAAAAAAATAACAGGGGCAAAATGTCCAAAATCAAGGACAAATGGGTCTTTATATGGTTAGAAAGTCGCTTGAATAGCATGCTTTTTCTGAAGGTTACTAAACATGAATTTCAAATATCTGTCAATAATTAGTGACTGTAACTCTCATTGATTTGCCACAAAAAACACTGCAAGGAGCAGATTAAAATATGATGCAAAATCATGGTTACTTCAGACCATCTATACTCTCCCACATACATATATTACACACACACACACACACACACACACACACACACACACACACACACACGCACGCACGCACGCACTCATGACCACCATCAATTACAGATGGGTGTATGACTTTGACTGTATACCCCAGAGACTTTAATGCGATAAAATGAACAAATACCCAGGAAGGCATCTTCTCAAATCACTGCTGTCAGAATACTGTATGCAATATACAGTGACCTCCCCCCTTCCACTCCGTCCTCTTACTTCTCACAACCTCTTAACACAATAATGAAGCAGAAAGCTACAAATAATGAGTGACAAAGGACAAAATCTAGAACATATATTGCACTTATATATTAAGACATTTGCCTGGCTTTGCATTAGTATATTATTTCTAAAGGCTGTTAAATCTGAAACTCAAATGACTGGAATTTCTTCACACATTTGCCAGAAAAAAAAAAACTTTACAAGGGATATGAAAACGCTTGGCAAAATTATAGGCATTCTGTGAAAACAGGGACAGTTAAGAACATCTATGCCCCCTCACATACATACATGCATCCAGACAGACAGACACACAGACACACACACACTTAAAATACTTAACTTCCAATATACTACTCAATCGGCAACTGAAGGACTTGGTAGTGAGGGGAAAAGAAGTGTTGTTTCCACACTATCACTGTAAAAACCCATTAATTATTTACTTTCAGTCTGACATACTCACTGAGGCATCCTGAATTATGGCTTTTCCCTGCTTCATACATCACAGTTTTTTTTGACATTTCTGCCTTCTGCAGAAACCAAGAAGAAATGTCATAAGGCATGATTACCTTGGTCTTCATTATAGAGTAGACAGTGTCTGCCAAGCACAGGAAAATGATTCAGTTTTGTTCAGTGCACCTCATAAGGTCTCAGAACTCCATTAAATTTTATACAATGAATAAAGTAAATAACAATATAGTTTCTATCCTTCCTTTTTTTTTTACTGCCAGGGACATGGACAAGCAGTACAATGAGATACCCCCTGTTACAAATGCAGGCAAGACACGAGTTCTGACTGGAATTTTTCCTTCACCTCCAATAATACTTAGATGCAAAGAAAAGATACTTGTCTTCAAAAATTGGTTAATTGCTGGTGTCATTCCAGGGGGATCCACTAAGTTTCAGCACTGGATGAGATGCTTGACAGTTCAACTTGCTTTGCCTGCATCTCTCATTCCAAGACTCGTGCATACCAGCTAAAGCCAATGCTGCTCCTAGTGCATTTTTTTAAGGCAGAGGCCAGTTGATGGACACTCCAACATTGCTAACTATAAATCCCAAAACTGGACCACATTTAGGTGGCTCTCCTCAATGCCAGATGTCAAGACAATTAATTGCCTCAAGCTGAAAGCTCTACTCTTTCTTTCAAGACTTTTGAGGGGAGACCTCTGTAAAACTTACCTCACTATTAGAGACCTGATTCTCCTGAATCTCCCCCAAGTCCAATATCTCCACCAATACTAGAACCAGGGACCTAAATCTTCATCAACAGATAAAACACATTGAGGACAAGTTTATAATCCAGCATCTACCAAATCTCTGGAATAAATCACCCCAGCAAGTTAAGCAGTGTGACTCACTACCTTTCTTTAAATTTAGCCTAGATGACTGGATGCATAGTAACAAATTTACTCATGGACTGAATGATATGGCCCTCCTGGAGGAAGTGTAACATGAGGGAAGGTAATGGCAAGGTGTAAATTGTCATACAACTTAATTGGCTTGGAATATCTATAAAATCTGTGCCAGAAGCCCTGAGGACACCATGTATGTGAGGTGAATTAAAAGTGAAACCGAGATGGTGCCCAATTACCTCCTACTCCACAGGGACTAAGCAGGTGATTTCATACACAAGTTCCACTATGTTCAAAACAGGGCAAGAAATGCACTGAAATAGTAAAGCCATAGTAGCTTAGTGTCACTCACAGACATCCTAGCCAAATTGTAATGAAGGTTAATTAAACGTCAGCAGATAGTTGTCTGTAAAAATATTCTTATGTCAAAAATGTTGCTTAATTCAATGTTGTATAAATCACCAATATGATAAAGATATCCACATTAGTACATATTACAATAAACAGGCAAATATTTTGCTTGGAAAGAGATTTAGAACAGCAAGTATGGTTGACCCTGTCTGGATTGAAAGGGAAAACAGATTAGTTATTAAAACAATCCTGACACCACAAGTACCTGACTGAACCTTACATCTAAGTTGGGTAGCAGCCTCAGACTCAGAGGGTGGAAGAACCAGAAAGTATACTGTAAACCACAGAATACAACATGGTTCAGAAAATGGAAGGAAGTGTTAGTTCTAAACAGCAGGTAGCATAAGACTAACTCAGTGTGCAGTAAGTTTAACAAATACCATCAACTACAAAGGTCCAAATTTTGAGCATAATGCATTAGCTTGTAACATTTTAAATTTTACTCAGTAAATTGCAAACACTTCAAATAACATTTGATGGACCTGAATGCCTTGGTAAACAGCCACATATGAAATGTCTCCTGTATGCACCACTACTAATCAGGCTGTCCCATAAACAGTGAGGCATTTAACTGTAACCTGTGGTATGAGCAAAAACAATTTATTCTACACTACTAAATGTATTTAATTTGAGATTTCCCAGTAAATTAGCTCAGCAACATTTAATACGCTGATGCTCACTCAAAACATAAACATAAGATTTGAACTTTGGTGTTCACTTATAGTAACTTAAAAATATGCATTAAAAGAAGCCTGATATCCATAGCAGCTACCTACCAGCAAACAAGCAAATGGAGAATGCAGTCATCTAAATAAGGGTGCCTGAAACAGTTTAAAGTCTAAATGCATAAACCCAAAAGTAGATAAAAAAAGTAAAAATAAAATATGACATTACTCTTACAACACTCTGTTCCTAGGAAGCAAAAGTGGTTGCTAAATCCTGGAGATCAGATACTTTTCCATAAATAAATATTTTTTCGTAGTAATATTTTATTTCTTCATTTATACACTCTTTCATTTTTATCATACTTAACATTTATACAATTTTTATTACTTAACTCTCATCTTTTTCATTTATCCTTTGTACAAATGTAGTGAAGCAGCATATACCACTGGATTAATTAACCCTAAACCATCGTCTTTACTTACATACAAAACTTCTCTTTTTGCTGGGGTTAATCTAGAACACCATATAAATGAAAAAAATATCTGCAATAATTATTTTTCAAATACTGTTAGCAACATAAATACACTTGCTAAGTTTGCTACTTTTCCTATCAGTACTGAATTTATCAAATGAACCTTTTTTTCTAAATGATAATTTATACATTATCCAGAAAAGACAGGTTTGTTTTATTTCTTCTATTGTCTTCCATTTGAATTCTACTTGCATCCTTATTCCTAAACTTTATACCCAACACAGAAATTTCATTTACTGTAAAATATATATCCCCTATCTTTTACTACATTACCTAAACCTTTATTTTTCTCTCTATTTAAAGCCATCCCTATCACCTCCAGACATTCATTTGTGTAAATTAGTTCTTTTATTTAAATGTTTTTTTTTTCAATTATATCATCAATATATGTTAACCGAACTGGAATTCTTAACCTTTCAGGTGTTATATACCCCACCTCTTTCATTTTGTAATTTACTTCACATACTACCACAGTTATAACTAATGCAAATAGTATACAACCCATTGGACATCCCTGTCTTATACCACTCTTCAAATATAAATTTTGGCTTAATCAGTCATTTGCAAGTATTTTTACTTCATTACTATATGCTGATATGGGTCTACTTCATAAGATCGACAGACCATTTGATCGACATTCATTTGGTCGACAGCTCATTTGATCGACAACCAGTATTCAAGGCAAAAACTTGGGATTTGCCCCCCTCCCCAATGTTGTGCGACCCTGGAGTTGGCATATATAGTTGGGGGGGGGGGTCGAAGCCCCCCACATATTTTCTTTAAAATGTGTAGTTTTGTTGTATTTTTATGTTTTAAATGGAAATAGGTGGGGGGGCTTCGCCCCCACACCCCCGAAATGTGGGGGGGGCTCTGCCCCCCACCCCCCTAACTATATATATACCAACTCCAGGGTCGCACAACATTGGGGAGGGGGGCAAATCCCTGTTAAGTGCCTTGAATACTGGTTGTCGATCAAATGAGCTGTCGACCAAATGAATGTCGATCGTATGAAGTAGACCCGCTGATATACATAATTACCTAACTTACTCACTTACATTATATTTTCATTATTACCCATAAGATTTCATTTCTAATTGTATCAAATGCTTTATTAAGGTCTCCTGTCATTATTTTTACTTCTTTTATATTCATAATTTCATCCACTATTTTTTTAAATATCTTGACAACCCTTCCCCTTTATTCTACATATGCTATCTTCTATAACACTTTCCATTTTGGTGACCTTATAATCGTTATTATTCAATACTATTGTTCTCCAGTTTTTTTTTTAATTGTCTTCTATCTTCCTTCTTCCATATGAATTTACACATTCTACTACACAATTTTTTTACGTAAAATCTTCATTTAACCATTCATCCACATGGTCCTGAAGCTGAATCTATATTTACTAGCCCTAATACTTTATTGAACTCATTTAAAGAAATCTCCTTTTACAACTCTTTATTCCCTTTTTCTGTTAACTTTTTTACTTTCCATGTTTTTTCATTACCTTCTTTTTTCTTTAAATATTTCTTGTACATAATGTACTACACTGTTCATAATCTTTCCCTGAGTTCTATTTCTCCTTTTATATTTTGTCTTTCATTGCACTACCACCTTCCTTTACTAATCTGCTTAAGTAATTCAGTACTACTTCTCTTTTCCCTTGCAAAAAATATATTTCCTTATATAACAATATTTGTATTTTTTCTTGATTTCTTTCACATAATTCCTATTTGTCAAAGTACTTTCTATCGTTATGTTCTAAACCTTCCAATGCATCGTTACATGTTCTTCTATATCTTTATTTCTCTACTTTTCCCACATACTGCCGCTGTAAAAATATTTTCAATATTTTTCCTTAAATATCATCCAACATTCAGAACAATATTTACAAAATGTTCTCATAGTAACATGATCTTTCCTCCATAACTGTATTACCAATCTCTTTCCTTCTTCATTCCATGCTTTCTCATTTATCCTTTTTATTCCTTTGCCTGTTTTATATATACCTTGTCTTCCTTTATCTATAGCAACATTGCAAGATGACCAGAAAATCCTGTTTCAACTACCCCCCTTCTCATATAACTGAACCTTCTGATTTTATATCTATTTCAGTTCAATATATATCCCTTTTGCAAGCCATGAATTTTTGTCCCAAAGTTTTAAGTTACCACATCTTATCATTTCTAACATTGTTCTTGCATCATTTCCTTTCTTTTTATGCTTGCCTCTTAAATCATAAGTAAAGACTTCTGTTATAATATTTATCAGTACAGTCTAAAGTCTGATGAAATAAACTTCCCCTTTCTTTTCAATTACTATATGCATACAATTTTATAATTCTATATACTTGTTCTTTCCCCTGTAAATTTACAAAGGTTAATCTTCCCATTTTTGCTAAAGTTACACCTAATATGTTTACTATATTTCTACAGAATATGGCTATTCCAAATACATCTCTCATTTCCAACATTACACATTACCTTTCCTCCCACAGTTTCTCTGTTTTGTAATTTTTCTTCATTTTGTAAAAAAATCTTGTGTCTTCCAATATAATTACATCTACACTGCATGTATTATACCACTACAAAATCCATATTCTGCTTGCCATACTCAATACTATGCACACTTACAGAAAGCACTCTAAAATTTTAATTTTCCCTTTTCCTTAGATTCATGGTTTTATAAGTTCACAGCTAATTACCAGACTAGCTTTCTTAATAGGCCAGACTAAGCCTAGACAATTTACCTCCTCTTTCTTTTCCTTACTGTTAGTTTCATTTTTTCAATACATCTATAAATATCCAATTTTGTTAACGGTTATAACATTTCAATACACTTTTTTTGTATTCTGACACATTTCCCCGCAAATATAACATTTTCTTTTGTCACAGTTACTTATCAAATGTCTTTATTTACCAAAACACATTTTGGGTTGCCAGTATTTTATGACACTACTATTCCCCTCCAGGTTCCCTTCAGAATCTCGAACTACTGAAATCCTGAATTTCAGTAGCCCGAGACCAGAAGGGCGAAAGTGCAGAATACCAAAACCCCAGAAGCACGAAATTCAAAATCCCAAAATTCAGAGATTTTGAATTAGCGGTTCTGGTGTTGCGGTGTGTGAGTGGGTGGTAGGAGATGTAGGTAAGTGTTTGTGTTTTACAGGTTTTCGGTAGGGTTTTAATGTGCGTCTTTGTGTTTTACTAGTGTGATGTCTGTGCGCAAGGGGAATGTAGCTTGTGTGGTGGTATTTTTGTGTGTTTGTCTGTGTAGTGCGACCTCGGAGTTAGTATATTTAAGTAGGGGGGTGTTGGAGGTGTAGCCCACATGGGGGGGTGAAGGGGGGCCTGCCCCCTGCTTATATGTAGGGTAGGTGTTTGTGTATGTGCAGGGAGGTGTATGTTTGCGGTACGTTTAGTATAGAAGCTGCGATTTTAAATTTCGCGCTTCTGGGGTTTTGGGATTATGGATTTTCGGCTTCATGGTCTCGAGATACTGAAATTCAGGATTTCAGTATTTTGAGATTATGAAGTGAATCCTCCCCTCCACACATTTATCATGCTTGGTACATGCATATTTTTTTCTCTTTCTATTTTTAACATAATATTACAATCCCAGCCACCAGTCCATAAACCCCTTTTCTCATAATCTTTTGCAATGTCCAATACTTCTTTACATAAAGTTTTCAAATGCCCGTTCAAAGTCTCTTTCTACCTCTGTTCGAAATTGTACTAAATTTTCTTTTTTGTTTCCCTGTGCCTTTATCACATAAAGATTCCATGGACTATGATCTTTATTTTTTTGCTTCATTCAAGAACATTTTCCATTGAAAATACAGTCTCAAATATAATGTCACAAAATTAATAAGAATAAATGCTATTACCTTATGTGCTTTTACACCTAAAGGAGCTATTAAACTGTACAAGTCGAATTAAACCAAGAATATCACAGTCCACAGCACACAGGATCCGAGTTTAAGTAATCCAAACAGCAGGCAAAAAATCAAGTTTCTTTTATTTCCAAAACAGCACACATAGTCAGCTCTAAATAGAGCAGCAACACAGATAAGTCAAGCGCTTTCACCCAGTACATTACTAGGCTTTTTCAAGGCAAAAAAAAAAAAAAAAAAAAAAAACCTTGAAAAAGACTAGTAATATACTGGGTGAAAGCGCTTGGCTTATCTGTGTTGCTGCTCTATTTAGAGCTGACTACGTGTGCTGTTTTGGAAATAAAAGAAACTTGATTTATTGCCTGCTGTTTGAATTAGCTATTAAATTGTCCCACACTTCATACCTGTCCATTTATTTGTCTTCTTTACTCTGAATCCATGCCACTTAATTACATTTTTAATTTTCCTCTGCCTTCTTTTCTGCTACTCCCCTTTTGGCTTCTTTTACCTTCTCTGCATATCTTTCGTTTTCCATCTCACCACTATGCTTCAGGATTGTCTCTGCAGCCTCATTTTTTATTTTCTCCATAATGCCCCCCCCCCCCCCCAGAACATCTCCTTCATGTTCTGCCTCACTCTGCATCACTATTTCTTTAGTAAATCATCCCGCAAACCTCCCAACTGGAGGGTTGTAATTATGCATCCATCATTTGTTGACTCATCACCAAACAAATTTTTTGAAACATCTCTGACGAATCCTGCACACATTCTCTGGTGTCACTATTTGCTTTCTCCTCCATTTCTCTCACCACTCCATCATCTCCTAGCCTCTATCCACCTGCTTCCCTGTTTCTCCAGGCCACCTCTGCACTTGGAATGGAAACAAAAGTGCTCCTGCAACATGGGTCCCACTCATAATAATGATAACTAGGGGAATCTCCCGGGTGCCTTGGTCAAATTTGTCCTCTGAAAATAAGCTAGTGAACTAGTGGGATTAACCCTGTCAACAAAGTGGAAATAAATACATGGAAGGAGAAAATATATTGCCTACCAAAATTAATCATACTACTATTTTTTTCGCATTTAAATTTGGACAACTGCCTTGTGCCAACAGTAGGCCTCAACCTCTTAGCATAAAACAACTGGACAAAGACAAGCAATGGGGGACAAAGCCCCCAAAATAGGGACACATTTTAAACACAGCTCTTATAAACTTAGAAAGTTGCTAGATTAAAATTTCTTGTGTTAATATGCATTTTCTGAAGGATATGAAGTTTGAAACTCGAATGCTTGTCATTTAGTGAATTCAATCCTTACTGATTTGCCACAAAAATCCAGAAAACCACAAATTTTATGAGGAACGGTCCACAACTATGAGGCAAAAATCTGGATATTCTGCGAAAATCTTGACAGTTGAGAGGTATGGTGCCAACTGTTAACATAGTCTAACCCATGTTGAAGCAACAAATAACTCCCACTTCACTGTCATCAAACTTGCATAATTATAGGCCAGGAATGTTGGTCTGAAGCTCTGAGAAATAAATACCAAATAAGAGTGCAACTATTAACCATATGGGGTCTGTCAGTCAACCAGTTAGTTATCTACTGCAAAACATAAGGATTTATACTTAGATTTACAAGTTTACCAATACACCCGCAAGGGGGATAATGTTAAAGGCCTTGGCCAGATCTAGATATGCTGCATGTACTGTGCAACTATTACTCCTTTAAGGGCTTCTTAAAAACATACTGAGGTTAAAGAGGTAGGAAAAAACAAAATCATGAGGGCTTCCAGACTTGACAGATTTTCAATGTCTAGATTAATAAGGTCTGAGATAACACATTCCATAGCTTTACACATTCAGACTGATGGGTCTATAGTCATCAGGGTCTGTGGTTGGGCCACCCTAGTGTGATGGTTGTTTTCCAGGCTTCAGGAATGTAATCAATGCAGAGGCAGGCTTAAAGAGGTTAAGCAGGGATTCAGAATGCCCATATATGGTACTGATAATCAAGCAACCTGGTATACTATATGGGCCCATGGATGAGGTGTTTTTAGCTTTTGAAAGGGCTAACAGGACTTATTTCATAATAACTAAAGGGATACCTGTGACTGCATAATCTGTAAAATAGCCATAAACATGGGTGAAGTAAAATCTGCACTCAATTCATCAGTTAGGATATTAACTACTACTTTTGGGTCAGAGTGGGTGGTATCATTGTGCATTAGCTCTGAATGCTGCTGGGTATTAGTTCTCAACTTCCTGATATAGTTAAAGAAAGATTTGTAACTATTATTGGTTTTAATGGTTGTTTAAGTTCATATTCAGCCACATTGTTTAACTCTTTATAACGTCCTTTAGATATATTCTGGACCATTTTTAGGTTTACTTCCAAATAAGGAGAGACACTTATTACCTCTTCTACAAATGACACCTGGGGAAAGGAGGAGGTTGTGAAATCCTAGTACAGAAAAAGCTCTATGTTCATGCTTGCAAGCATGTCTTTTTTTCTTTTACGTACACCAAACACCAGTTTTGTAGACTTCAGAGCACATAACAAGAAGAGAGGAAAAAAGCTATTTTATTTTTTAATATCCCATTTGAATTAAGCAACATGCATTAATTCAGTAAAGTGAACAGCAGCAGTCTTTAATCTTTTTGTTCATTTTTAAGTAGCTAGTCACAGTGTACCTACTTACAAACTTAATTATTCAAAGTCTGAATGAAACTCAGTCTGACTTACTTTCTGGTAAGGTATGTACTCTTGTTCCAAGGCTTCTGAAATAAGACTGAAACAGTGCATCATCTGCTGACAATCTTTTCTTAGATTCATACTAAGAGAAAAAAAATGTGATAATTAAGTGAATAATATACTTTTGTAATTTATCTGTAGTGATGCAATGGTGGTGTAATCTAATGTTGATAAACTGCAACCTCCCTCCCTAAAAAACAAAAAAGCTCTCATATACCCTTATTTCCATTCTACTCCTAAATGCAACCCTTTTCTTCACAATATGAACAAGGAGGTTACTTGATTGTAGCTTTCACAATATATCACAGCATGTGAATTTGAAAAGATTGTAGTCAGTCATTCTGTTAGTCCAAGCTGTGTGTTCTAGAAATGGAATCACTCATCCAAAAAACGTAGTTGTCTTAAATGTCCATTTTTTCGTCCCCCCCCCCAAATTAGATTAACAATAAAAAGAGGAAAACAAGCAAAGAAAGCAAATAGAAAGCAAATGCCATTTACAGACGGTTTTAAGCTGCTCAAAAATTCTGGGTAGTAACTTCTATTTCTTAATCAGAAGAAGACCAAATACAGTATGTATAACTTACCAATAACAGTCTAATCTTCAGAGACACTGGAATATACACCATCAAAAACAGAAAACAATCTCAATGTTTAACATTCTTATTTCCAAAAAAATGTACAAAACTGTTCATAAAATGGTATGTACTAACTCTATGTCAGGAGAAATAAATGGTTACAAAATATTCTTGCACAACCCTTTATATCAAATGGAAAATACAAATGTCAATACTTAAATCTAATTTATAATTCTGTTTGCCCAAAACCCTAAGATCATCAGTTTTCCTCTATATGCCCATTTCGTCTGCTTCCAGCCTCAAAGGAAACCTGAAAGGGAAAGGAAAGAGGCAAAAGACCCAGCTGTCACATTGTGAAAGGCTAAAGCTTCATTTTATTGTTAGTTTCTTCCAGGTGCAGGTTGATACACTTAGTGCATGATTAATATGCTTAGGCTCATGTGTGGGTTTGTACTAAAGCACACTAACAATGCTTAAAGTGCATGAACTCCTCGTCTGTGCTTGTGCTAATCATAAGTTCCTACATGTGTGGACCATAACTGTGGGCCTTCCCCCAAAAGACATTCTTGCAGATGGACAAAATCAATAACCTCCCAATGGGATGAGCACACCAGACTATATACTTATTTCTACCCCTTTGTCCAATGCCCAGGCTGCTAAATGAACCTGTGCCACCTTCATCACAGTCAAGGTTCTAACACGCTATGCTACACAGCCACCTATACTGGAATCTAGTTTGGCAGAAAATATGTCATACATCAGTAAAACAGGGTATATAACAAGAAAAGCAGAACACTTCGGGGGCAGTACACTCTATCTGTCATTAAAAAGAGAAACACAGAAACATGTTAAGTTAATCCACTGATTTGTATGGCTCCACAATACGGTGTCAAATGAGTGCCATTCTCATGGGCTGGTCTTTAGATACAAATGCTATAACTAACTAAACTTAATAACTATAATGTCCATTGTATACAGGTTCAAATTATGACAGACAACCTGAAGTTTTACATCACTAGGAATGTTGATTAACAAAAAGCATGTCTGGATAGTGGAAAATAATTTACTAAAACACAGGCAAAAAATGAGGGCTCATGTGACAGCACCATGGTGCATTACATCTAAAATAAAATCTCCTTGGCTGATATCCTGTTGAAAATAAATGCACCTTTCCACAATTACAGTATAAAGAAAGCACCTAAAATTATCATAAAAACATATTAACAAAGTTAATTCAAACGACAAGGCACTAAGATCAAATTAATCATTTAATGCATCTTGTCTTCAATTTAGTTTCAAAGAAAATGGGCACAAACATTTTCCAAAAATATGCCTCTAATTTAACTTGCTCCATCGAATTCTGTGAGTAGTACTACAAGATCATAATCATCGCCCCTTTTATTAGACTCAGCCAATTTCTAGGAAATCAATTTAAATTCATATTTACATCTCCCTATACACCTTAGTAAAGTGTAACAGTTTTATTTATTATATCTCACAACCCTCATTTTAAACTTCATTGCATTTTTCCAACATGTAAATTCTCACATTTCCATCTGGCTGTATAAATTATAGCCAACATATTAGTTAATAAAGAAAAGTGTCAATATCTCATTACTTTTTTGATAAATAGCTTCAAATTTATTACAGTGCTTACTAATCAAAACAATGCAAAATGCAGTGTTCATATAGAAGAGAATGGGTAAAAAGAAACAGAGGAATTAAAGGGTGACAGTACATGCAACAAAGGTATGAACTTTATAGGATGAAAAAAATAAATAAATGACTTGGAAGAACTGGTAACACAATGTGCATATAAAGTGACAATCAAAGATCTGTGTATCATTCAAACAAAACTACAGAATTTAACTGGCACCTGCAAAAAAGAGAATCATGATTCTATGCAGCATAACGAGATAGAGAAAAAAAAATCAAGATGATGTCACCAATACCCTGCAGCATTAAACAACAGGACATAGTCAAGTTGGTAGGTAAACATAGTTAGAAAGTCTGCCAAAACCCACACAACACCTAGAGAACGAAAAAGTGGAACCAGAAAGCCAGCACAAAGGCAAGACTCCCTTCTAGCTCACCGGTAAAGTGCGTGTGAATGGACTCGGGCTGCTGCTATGCCCGACCAGGGGAATACGATAAAGAAACTGATGATCAGCTCTCTCAGCTCACAGGACAGTGTAGAGAAACACAACCTATAATCTGCCACTAGCAAGAATGCACTTTTTAGGACTTATTCACTCAAAGCTGGCTACTGTTTAAACAGTTTAGATATAGAGGTAAGCAAGCAGCAATCCTAAACTTAATAAATCTGGATCTTCATAATGGAATTTGCTGGTCCATTTATATTTCTTATATATATATATACATCTATATATATATATATATATATATATATATATATATATATATATATATATATATATATACACACATATATATATATATATATACATAAATATATATATATATATATATACATATACATAAATAAATATATATATATATATATATACATACACACACATATATATATATATATATATATATATATATATATATATATATATATATATATATGTTATAAATGGAATATACATTTATATTTTTGCACACAATATTTAGGCACATACCTAATTTGCAAGAAAGGTGTGGTGGGAGACATTTAAATATTATACATTTCAAACAGTCTATTAAGATCAGTGCTGAAGAACATATTTAAACAAAATACTCACTGCTCTTAACATTGCAATATTTACAAAGTTATGACTCTGGGGATGTAGCAGCAATGCTAAAAAACACTGTTTGCATTAGAATCTGAAATAATTACTTTCAATACCCATTTCATTAGGCAAATGACCAAATTAAATCTGAAGTTTCTCATAACAAATACAAAGTCAGACTTCTGGCTTGATGCACATCCTTATAAGAATGGTGGCTGGAGGCAAGATACCAATAAAAACGTATTCATTACTGTATCATAAAACAATACTGATAAAAAGATGTGTGCACTTCTGATGAATTCAAAAAAGACTTGCATAGATGACCACAAAAAATTATGCCATTTTGGCATTTGACCAGAAGATGGCAGTATATTAAAACAGAAGGAATATTTTCTTAAAAGTGATTTAGTCCAGTTTTGCTTTGTACCCCATACCTCTCAACCTTGAAACATCAAAAGCTGGACAAAGGCTCATGAAAAGTAGGTACAACCAGCCAAAAATTAGGATGCTGATTAACATACAATTTACATACATAATTATGTATATCTGCCCACTCTAGTGGACTTGTGGGATATCAAATTTCAAACGCAAATTGAACAGCAGCCTTTTTTCAAGAGACACGTAACTGTAACGTGATAATCAGCATAGTAAATATGAATATTTACAACACTTAGAAAATGTAAAGTATGACTTTCAAAGGTTGACCATGTTAAATGGCCATAAACTTGACTTACAAACTAAGTAAAACATATCTGAAGTGAATAAATACACAACATTCCTTTAGTGTCACAAACAAAATTTACTAATGCATACTAGGAAGCATGTTGCTCACCTGTGCTTAATGCATCTCAGTTTAATACCCTGAGCTGTATGCTGCCGCTCTCTGTAAAGATTAGTCTTGGAGTCCGACTCTCTGTCCACCTGCCAGCACCAATTTTGCAGTTAAATTATATCTGCCTGGGGCTAGCAAGACGTTCATGCCATCAAAACTATAACACGGATGGGTAGAGCTTCACCCATCTAAATTTACACCAGGCACCAGTTAATTAAGAAACTCATATTAATTCCTGTGAAAACATGTCATAGTGTCATGCTGCTCAGCAAATTAGAATAAGTTTCAGTTAGTCGAGCATTGAAATCCCAACTTTTTCGCTAAAATGAAAGTGAAACATTCCCATATTACAAATATTAATCCTCAACTTGCATGCGACATGCCCTGATTGGGTTCTACACGGAAGGTGGCGATTGCAACTTTTTTTTTTCTTATTTCTTTTGAAGTGGCTGTATTCAACAGTCGTAGTTTACTTAGTCGCAAACTATGATTCCCAAAGAGCAATGCAACCTGTTCCTCATGTTGGTTACCTTACCTGCCAAACCAAAGAGTAGAAGACAGATGTGCGTACATTTTTCGAGTGACATGACCCAGAAGATAAGCACAGAATGGAATGGTATACTGGTGAAATCATTTTTGTACACCTGTAAGGAACACTGAGTGGGTTGCCCGTTACTGTAAATTAGGAAGATATGTGGTGCTGGCTTACAATACTAATTTTATTTTTTTACATCTTTAAAATGCATACAGGCAGAAGTTGCAGAACTCTGCAGTACCCAGTTGGAAATGAGCTGTGACAGTGGAAGTTGTTCCTGGTAATAACACTTTTCAACCTGTCTTTAACACCCCCCACCACCACGTCCGCATTCCACAGACTATTGCGCAGAATCGCAGATACAATTTAAAGTAGGGACTTGGGGAAATAGCTTAACACAACAGAAAGGTTTATGACCGGTGCACATTTTGTATGACAGTCCCTATAGCTGATGAAATCTGGATCGCAAGTCCGCTACGTTCCTCAAATGTAACACATAATCATGTAGTATTCTGGTAACAATTCTGGTTATACAAACAGGTTTTGTTTTTTGTCACATTGTTTTAATCCTGGGGGAAATCTAAGTATGATAAAAATTCGGTTTTACTTCTGTTCTGGTGATCCTAATCCTAAGGCGTTGTTTTACAGCACCACTCAGCTGTATGCATGGTTTACCAGAGGCAGGATGAGGAACTTTCCACAGTCAAGGGGACCCTTAGCAACAAAATGTACCTAACTATTGTTATGGTAGCATAAACACTTTATATTGGTCTTTTGCATTTTTTATTGTTAACTGTGTAATCCCCTGTACTGCGAAAATCGTACAGCAGACGGGAAGATGGCAGTACTGCACAGTGCTTGGAATTATTTGTAGTTTTGTACAGTTGCTGCATATGCTGTGGGATGCTAAGCAAATAATGCATTGCAATCTGAGGCAGAGTTGTGGGCTAATTTAGTTGCTATATTTGGTCTAGGACACTTTTTATCAACTTACCTGAAAGTGGTGTGCAATGTGCATCTATCCTGTGAGAAATAATTACGCAAAACAATGAAGTTAATTTTGTATGCAGTGTGGTGGGAATTTGTATGTGTCGGGGGTAGTATTTGCAGGTAACTTATCTAATGGTGTCCTGAGTATTTTTTGGTAGCCGGAGTATGGAACTGATGGGATTAGGAAGGAGTGACAAGTAATTTCTGTAGTGCTTGGTCATTTATCATTAAGTCAAAGTGTGCTCATATTTGATTCATTAAAATAAATGTTTATGTGTACTTTGGATATTTTGTACAAACTTAGCCATGTAAATATTGGTATGCATACAGAGTAGTCGGTAAAAATCCCCAGATGCCCAAGGCAGGCAGCAAACTCTAGGTTAAGAAGGGACGGTTGCAACAGCTTTAATTAAAAAGAGTAAATAAATAAAAAAAAAAAATTGTGATTTGAAGGGGACACTCAGGAATTTGTAGCACCACATTATTTTAGCCTCAAAACCGTGAAATACAGAGGAATTCGGTATAGTTGAGAGGTATGTTTGTACCAAATTCCTACTCCAACTACAACGAAAATGGACTTTTTTCTGGTAGTTCTACACTTTCATTTAAATGCAAACAAGCAAATGGTAAAAATGTTGTGTTGGCCCTAATGTAAGAAAATTCAGTGAATTTAACCACATCACTCCCAATAATGAAATAACTACATTGCAATAAAAAAAAAAGACTTCATGTTTCAAACTACAAGAGCCCCATCTGCTGGATATAACAAGTTATTCTGATTCCGGTATGAAAAAGTACAGTTGTGTACCTACCATAAATGTAGATGTTCGAGTGTCTTCACTGTTGTAGTCATTACACTTGGGTTATCCTGCTGGCAGGCGACCTGTAGTCGGCCCAAGTTCCAAAGTCTTGGTCCGGTGTTGGTTGCTGTTGCCTCTTCCCTGACGTCAGTGCGCCAGGGGTATAAAAGTTGCAACAGACGCCATTTTCTTCAGTTTTTCTTGCCCCAGATGTCAGGTGCCCCCAGATATGAAGGCTGTAAAGATAAAAATATGCCAAACAACCATGCATATATTACTACAAACATTTCCTTCCTCTAAAAGCAAATAGGTTGTATAGAGTTGAGAAGTACAGAATAGTCCCAGCAAAGAGGGGGAAGTGGGTGGGTAACCAGGACTGCAACAGTGAAGACACTCGAACATCTACATTTATGGTACGCACACAACTGTACTGTGTTCGTGTTTCACTGTTGCAGTCATTACACTCGGGTAGAATCCCAAAGCTGAGGTAGGGTGGCTGGGTCTAGATTGGATTTGGCGAGGCTAACAAGCCCTGCAGAATTGCAGTAGCAAAGCCTGCTCTGGATTTGGAGTAGAGAGGTAGGTGGTAGTGCTTGGTAAAAGTGTGCACTGAGCTCCAGGTTGCAGCTTCTAAAATGTCTTTGGTTGGTACCCCTCTGAGGAAAGCTGCTGAAGTGGCTGCTGCTCTGGGAGAATGAGGCCTAATGCCCTTGGGCACAGATTTGCCCATGTTGTGCATAACAGAAGCAGATGCAATGCCCTATCCATTTGGAGATTGTCTGCTTTGTAACAGGTTTTCCTTGTAATCCTGCAGCATATGCTACAAACAGTTGCTCAGTTTTTCTGAAAGCTTTTGTTTTGTCCAAGTAAAATTGTAGTTGTCTGTGTATATCCAAAGAGTGCAGAAGTTTTTCCCCTTTATTCTGGGGATTTGGGTAGAAAGTAGGCAAATGAATAGTTTGGTTTAAGGCCACATTGGAGACCACTTTTGGCAATAATGTTGGGTTCGTCCTTAAAGAAACCCTGTCCTGGTGAAAAATGAGGAAAGGTTCCACAGCCATCAATGCCTGTAACTCTGAAACTCTTCTTGCTGAAGTTATTGCTAGGAGCAGAGCAATTTTCCATGACAAGAATTTTAGATCAGCTGAGCTGGCTGGTTCAAATGGAGGCAGTGTTAGTTTTTCTAAAACAAAATTGAGGTCTCAAGTAGGTGCTGGTGCTCTCCTAGGGAGTCTTATATTCTTTGCCCCTCTGAGGTACTGTCGTAGTACAGGATGTGAGAAAATAGGAGGATCCGTATTGTAATGAGCTGAAATGGCAGAGGCATGGATTTTAATAGATGAAAAAGATAGGCCTTTGTCCAACATCTCAGTCAGGTATTGCAAAATCTGAGGCATATTAGGGACCAGAAGGTCAAGCCCTTGTGCCTGGTTCCAAGCACAGAATCTCTTCCATTTTTCTGCATAAGATTTCCTAGTGCTAGGTCTCCTGGCTTCCAAAATTACATCCATAACAGCTTTAGAGAGAGGTGCAGTCTGAGTGGCTACCTTATCTGCCATGCTGCTAGGTTTAAGGTTCTGAGTTGACTGTGCAGAATCTGATTGTTTTGCTGTGTTAGAAGTTGAGGGATTTGAGGTAGCGGCCAAGGTGGGCCTTGGGACAAAATCTTTAGGATCGGGTACCAGTGCTGGCGTGGCCAGTCTGGTGCAATCAGGATCACTTTTGGTCTCTCTTGTCTGACTTTTAGAAGCACCTTGGTGAGAAGAGGCATTGGAGGGAAGGCATAGACTGTCAGGTTTTTACAGCTGAAAGATAGTGCATCCACTTTCCATGCTTGAGAGTGATAAGTCCTTGTGCAAAATTTCTGTAATTGGCAATTGTGAGGAGAGGCAAAGAGATGTCTGGGCGTCCCCACTCCCTTGTTATCATGTTGAACACTTGTGGATTTAGCTTCCATTCGTGAGGATCCATGAGATTTCTGCTGAGTTCGTCTGCCAGTGTATTCTTTGTTCCTGGCAGGAATTGTGCTTGCAGATGTACCTGGTAGGTCAGTGCTGTGTTCCACAAAGTCATGGCTTGTCTGCATAGGGGGTAGGAATGTATGTCCCCTTGCTTGTTTATGTACCACATAACTGTGGTATTGTCAGTCTTTATTAATAATTGACCTGGATGTATTAGGTCCTTGAAGGCTGTCAGGGCATTCTGTACAGCTAGCATCTCTTTTTGATTGATGTGAAGATGCACTTGTTTCTTGGTCCACGCGCCCTGAATACATTTTCCTGCCATATGTGCTCCCCAGGCATAATCCGATGCATCCATTGTTATCGTCTGCCTGGCTGTAGGTAAGGTGAAAGGCTGTCCCTTGTTGTGGTGACAGGCCTGGGACCACCATCGAAACTCCTGTTGTAGGCAGGGAATCAAGGTTATGACTGTCTCTAGGCTGTGACAATGCTGAGTCCAAACACTTTTTAGATACAATTGTAGTTTCCTCATATGCAGTTTGGCATGTGGAATTAGTAGAATGCAAGAAGCCATGAAACCCAGGACCTGCAGAATTTTTCTTGCAGGGAGCTGGGTCTTTGTTGTTATCATTTGAAAGTAATGTGTCAGTTGCCTCTGTTTGTCTGGCATGAGATAAGCCATCTGGGCAGTTGTATTTAAGCTTGCACCCAGGAATATTATCTCTTGAGTGGGCACTAGTTTTGATTTATTTTCGTTTACTGTGTACCCTAGGCAAATTAGCAATCTTTTTACAAATGCCAGGTGCTTCAGAAGAATGTCCTTGCTCTCTGCTTGTATAAGGCAGTCATCCAAGTAGGGATATATTTGAATTCCTTTTTGTCTGCAAAATGCAATTACTGGTGCCAGGCATTTTGTGAAGACCCTGGGCACAGTAGATAAGCCAAAGAGCAGTGCAGAGAATTGATAATGCATTGAGAGCCTGCTATAAATCTGAGGTGTCATCTGCACGACTGTCTGATTGGGACGTGCAGGTATGCCTCCTTGAGATCCAAAGTAACTAGCCAAGCCTCTTTGCCCAGCATGGGCAGGAGTTGTTGTAGTGTTAACATTTTGAATTTTGGAACATCCAGGAAAGTATTTAGGATTGACATGTCTAGTATTGGTCTCCATGCTTTGTCCTTTCTGGGTACTAGGAAAAGGCGTGAGTAAAATCCTTGGCCCTGTTCTTCTTGTGGAACTTTTTGAATAGCTCCCATATCCGTAAGAGCAGCAATCTGTTTTTGTGCCTCTGCCCATTGGTTTTGTGGCAGGTCTGGCATACCTTTTGATTTTGGAAGAGTGTGGAAGTGGAACCTGTACCCTTGAGAAACTATATTCAACACCCATTGGTCTTGGGTGATCATGTGCCAATTTTTTGAAAAAAATGCTAGCTTTCCCCCTAGGGGTGCTGTCAACTGGTAAGAGCTTAGCATTTGAAGAGGGAAGTCATTGTGACTGTTTCCTATAAGGTTGTGATTTGTCTTCTCCTCCTTTGGGGGTTGTAGCACCCCATTGTTTAGGTCTGTATGAGCCTTGGGGCTGAGATGTGCCTCTTGGGCGACTGTATCTGCCTCTTTGTGCCCTGTCTGACACTGAAAAGGACCAATTTTTTGAAGGCCAGTTTCTGCTAAATCTAGGTGGTTGAACCTGTAAGAAATCTTTCACAGTTTGCATTGACTTTGCTTTATCCTCCATTTTCTTTAACACCTCTTCTGCCTTAACACCAAACAAAGAATCATGCTGTAGTGGAGCATCCAATAATTTCACTTTAACATGGTCAGGTAAACTTTGTTCTTTCAACCAAGCATGTCTTTGAATAACTGAGCCTGTAACTGCTGCTTTACAGGAAGCCTCTAATGAATCAAAACCACATTGCAGAGTATGTTTTCCCACTTGTTCAACTGCATGCAATAAATCCTGCATTTCTTTACTGTCAGGACCTTCTACATTTGTAACCATTTTCTGCAATAAATCCTGCATTTCTTTACTGTCAGGACCTTCTATATTTGTAACCATTTTCTGCTTTAACAATGACATGAGATACTGTTGATATTTAAACATGTGAAACTGGCAGTTTAAAGCTCTTACAGCTAAAGTAGCAGAAGTGTAAACTTTTTCCCCCCATCTGTTCAGAGCTCTGGGAATCCCTATCCGAAGGGACAGGATTTTTGGCAGTGGAAGCTTTAACCCCTTTAGGACCCTGAGAAATAGTTTCTGGGTCTGCAGCAGGGTTTTTGTAAAGGAATTTATGAGAGTCAGGGACCCTGTAGTACCTGTCTGGCTTTAATGGTGCAGGGGGTAAAGAATCTGGAGACAGACTGGATTCAGAAAAAACATCATCTACAATATCAAGCACAGGGGGGATAGCTAAGGGCCTGTGCTGAGGCAATAGAAGGAAATCTCTGAGCCTTTTCTTGGATTCTGAGTAATCCTGGCTCTCCCAATGGAAATGCTCCCTCATGGTGTGCAGGGTTGCCCCAAAAGAGTAATCCTCAGGCTGTGAGGCTGAAGGAATGGACTCTTCAGCAACAGAGTCCTCATAGGGAGGGAGAGAATAGCCCTGGTCAGAAGAAGAATTAGAGGAAATGGAAACCTGATCCGAGGAATCATAATCAGTGTCTTGCCTAGGCCTTTTGTCAGGAGGGGGATGGGAGCCCCTGATTAAAGTTATAAGGTCTTCGGCCATTTTAAGCATCTGTTTCTTTGGCATGGATGCCTGTTCTGGAGAATCCTGCACTTGTTTCCTTGTCTTTAATGTTTTTTTTGACTTTGCCTTTGCTGCTGTAGTAGCTTTAATTGTAAGCTGTGAAGGTCTGAAAACACCCTCAGAAGCCGGTGCCTGCTCAGCGGCTCAAGACCCATCTGAGGGTAACTTTTCCATAGGCCCAATACCTTGAGTTTCCACAGGCCTCGGTGTCCCCACGTGGCTGTTGGTTACGGCCTGTGGCTCTGAGGTAGCGGGTGTCAGGGGCTGCGAAAGCACCTCACTGAGAACCGGCGACTGGCCTAGAAGAGGCTTCGTCGTCGGTTTTGGACCTCGGATGCCTGTCTTTTTCTTTGTCCTTGCGTTTTTTATACATTCCAGTCATCAGTTGTTCCGACGGCATTATGTAATTAAATCTTCGTCCAAAATAATGTAAAGCAAAATCAAACTGACGTTTAATAGTGCGTTTATTGAGTCTAGCACAAAACCGACAACTAGTAATGTCGTGGTCAGGGCCTAGGCAAGGAATGCAGTAAGAGTGAAAGTCCTTATGAGGTATTTGCTTCCCACAAGAAATACAATTATTAACTTTTACTGACATCGGTCTGGAACAAGAAAAAGTTTCCCCAATGGGGTACTTAGCTTTATTGAAGACTTCGGTTCTGAAATTCCATTTTGAAAATCTCAGGAGTCGGCCGACCGGCACTTGCGAACTGCTTTTGCTTTGGGCACCGCGCGGCAAGAAAGACTGAAGAAAATGGCGTCGGTTGCAACTTTTATACCCCTGGCGCACTGACGTCAGGGAAGAGGCAACAGCAACCTGCGTCGGACCAAGACTTTGGAACTCAGGCCAACTACGGGTCACCTGCCAGGAGGATAACCCAAGTGTAATGACTGCAACAGTGAAACACAATGAACATCGGTGCCTAAACTTACTTGATTAAAAAAAGCATGTACTAGAGATAAATCAGGTAGTACATATGCCAAACTATTCTTACTGGTCATTACTCATTTTAAAAACAAACAATGCATTATTGAAAAAAGTTACCAGGCATATGATGGCTTCCCAGCAGTACCTTCTCCTCCTACAAAAAACTAACATTCCAGAAAGTCAACATTTTTTTCCTTTCACACTTTTTTGGTACATTATCGGGTAACATTTTTCCTCTACAGTAACGCTAAGGAGTTACATATTGAACACTGATGAATGGATTTTGAGGAATAAAGTGGAGCTGCTAAATGTTCATGCATTATTCCACTGTATCCTAAATTAGGCAAGTATAGTTGCAGCTAAATCATATAACTAGAAGGACTGTCATACTTTTCAGAATGCTTAGGGGGTTTCAGTACCACTGCAGAAAGTTATTTAAAATAGCATAACATCACTGAACATATTCTCACTTAGGAAGCCAATTTAAGATTTACTCACCTGAAGAAATTTTGATAATAGATCTGTTCCTTCAGAATCCAGCCTGAAAAAATAACATACAAAAATAAATTTAATTTATTCTCAAAGTCTGTAACCAATATGCAGTTTAAAGCAACAGACTTCAAGAAAGCAGTGCTGGCAAGTATATATTTTTATATTTTAAAATGTTCTGACGCACAAAGCATGTTAAACTAAGAAAAAGCTGCAAAAATAATGTCATCTCATCACTTTAACTGATCAATGAAAGAACTCTTCCTGATTTGTCCATAGTAATTTGTTTTCACCATGAAGAAACTGGTGGTTTTCTGTAGAATCATGTATTTCAGGATGCCTGTGCAGTTGCACATGACATGACATAACATGCTGACTACACAAGTGTTTGTATCCATTGAACCTTCTAGTTTATCCCATGTTATCACAAGCACCTTCTTGAATGTCAATAAATAATAGAGATGTCATATTACATTATTATATCCATGGTATTACATCACATAGCTGTCTAATTTACAGGGAGGTCTTACAGGTACAGTTGGTAAAAAAGCTAATTATCCAAAAAGGGATGAATGGAGATATTCTGACTCCACCAAGAACAACATTCTTAGAGCTCTGATATAGTAAGAATACATCTTGTGTGTCATGTCGACAGCCATCCTTGATGGGTGCTTGGATGGGCTTAATACTGAAGACAAATATATTACCATAGGCTTATAGGCAAGTACTAAGCTAGCTGTCCTTGTGGGCCATTTTACGACTATCTACTTTCCTTTTTTATGCTCGAATGAACCTATCCCCATTTGATTAGAGATTGGCCTTACCCATCCCATAGTTGCTAATTATATATTATCCCTAATGAGAATAACTGGGGTCATACAACAGATAATTTGAGAGGACCTATGCATGGGATAAACCATTTAGCAGCTACCTCTGTCCATTAGTTGTACAGGGGGCAGTCCTAGTGCAATTTTTCTGTTTCTCATCTATAGATCTAAATTGTGCTTGAATATGGACAGGGATGAATTTTTTTATGTGGATGGTGAGTCTGTTTCAGAGCAGTGACATCCTCTGTGATATACACCTGTTCCTCCAAACTGATCTGTTGATGTTGCATTTGCAGATTCAATGGCTGCTCCTAGCTTGCAGTCATCTGCAAACTTAGTCAGCCAGAGCTTTTTCAGAAAAGTAGATACCAAATAGGAGAGGTTTCAGCATAGAACCCTGGAGGAACTGGTGACTGGTCTCACTGTGGACATAACTTCCCCTAAATGGATTTCCTTCATCCTGTCTGCAGTCCAGCAGGTGATATTAGGGGTTTACTCTCAGTTTATCTTTTCTACTATGACTGAGTGAGGAACTGTGTCAAAAGCTTTGGTCAGGTTGAGGTATGTGGCCACGTACCATTTTCTCTTCATTCAGTTCTTTGATGACCTTTTCAAAAAAATCCACCAGGTTGAGTAAGCATGACCTGCCCTTGATCAATCTCAAACTGAAACAGGTCCAACATTTGGAGTTTCCCTATGCCCTGATTGATTACTTCCATGACAAGTCTTTTCCATACCCCATGGGTGGTCAGACTTGCAGGTAAGTGCCTGGGTCTGTGGAAGGTCCTCTCTTACATAGAGGAATGACTGCAGCTTTGCTCCTTTCATTTGGTACAAAGCCTTTATGGGGGCGGAGACTGAAAAGTGTTGTTAGGTGTGTGGCTAAATTGTGCTTCATGCTATTTAAGATGCACCCACAGATTTTGTCAGGATGCGTCAACGCAGTACTTTTAGCTTCTGTTAGCACTTTTAGGACTAGATCTTATGAGATAGCTGGAAGTTAAGCGGTTTCACGTATATCTTGAGGAACAGACGGAGGGGAGAGAGGGGCAAAGTTGAGTTAAATTTATCAGCCAGTAAATGCTCTATAACTTCTGTCTCAGTATACGTAACACTGTTCACAATCAGCTCGGCATTGTTGCACTGTGCTTTGGAGATTACAAACATAACTAAAAAATGCCTTATGACTGTTTTTAGCTTGGGTACCTATTTTAGCCTTAAACTTGGCTTTGGTGGATTTCACTAAGCTCCTGGGTTGTTTATTTCAGTGACAAAGGATCAAACATTCTGGGAATTACTCTTCTTATGTTTTAATTTTTATTATAAATCTTGTTGATATTGTGGTTCCTTGTTTCTGGAGTTTGCCCTACACTTGTTCCTACTGGGTACAGCTGCCAGGGTGGAACAAGCTGGAGAAATACATGAACAGAGAGCTCAGACTCCTGGAAGTAGGCCTCTCATATGTAATGTGGTTCACACAATAAATACACTGAAGACCACGTGAAAAGATATTCTTAAAGAAAGCCATGGAAACTCTGATGGCATAAAGGGATAAAACCAAGACTACAAAATGGCTGGTATGGGAAGAACAGGTGAGTCTTGCCATGAGGTGGGGCACACTAGGAACATATAATGCCACAACTCCTCAGAGAAGTGGCGTCATGAGAAGTGCATTCAGCCACCAAGCTGGAAATGTGGCAGCCCCATCTCAGCTGCATGGCAGTATGTACCAGAAGACACAGGAGAGTGATAAATATCATTTGTTCACCATTTAGAAGACAGAAAAAGACTCATACTAAATACACCCTCATTGCCAGGATGCTGGTGGGAACAGAAACAACTGCTGAGGCTCCTTGTAGGATAACTTACCCTGACCAGCACTGGGGGATACCCAGAATGGAAAAACAAATACGTTTAGGTGATACAACAAGACCTGATGGACAGCAGACATGTTGTGAAAAAAAGTATATAGAAAAAATTCTTTAAGAAAGCACTGCAAGAAAGAAAACAGCATTTGCCAAAGGGAAGTAGGGTCCCTGACAGCAAAACACAACACAGCTGCAAAGCCACTTGGAAAATGTCTGCTTGGCAACTGCAAGCCTTATTCTACAGCATAGGAAACAAACATAGGGGTGGGAGGTTGGCATAAGTCTATAAGGTGTTTACCTTACAGACACAAAGTGCAAGGTGTGATTCTCACATGGAGTAATTTGGCTAAGCTAAAAGTAGCCCACCAGGGCAGTTAAGCCTAGTTCTAACCTACAAACAATTAATCCAATATCCTGGAGTTCCACACAAAGATCAACACAAGATTTAATGATAATCCCCCTCACCTGCATTCAGCTACTGCAAAGAAAGCTAGTAAAATAAAGAACTGATACAGGCAAACCTCTAAAACCTCACCTTTGGGAGAAAAAGTGAATTTGTTTTATAGAACATCCTATCTCTGTGAAAGACTGATACAGATGATATAGATGGCTCCCTATGCAGAAGGTCCTGAAGCTCTGATGACTACAGGTGATAACCACCAGACAAAGTTTTTTCATTATTCGTTTTTCACTGCCACCAATCAAGCAGGCTTGAGTGGCAGAAGAAAACCTGTTAATTATGAAGTTCTGATCCCACTGAAGGGAGATGGTACTTCAAATAAATACAACAATGCAGCACCTCATTTATAAACTTCTTGAATAGGTGACTATGGCACAATCCTGTCCTCCATGAAGTCATGATGTGCAGAAGCAGCTGACATGTACAGCTTCAGTGAGGAATAATTGAGGCCGAAACTGCACAGATGTCTGAAATACATCAATATCACTTACATGATAACCAAGACTGTACTAAGTTCTGCTCTATCTAAACATAGAATCATTTCCTTTTTTTATTGATATAAGATTGCCAAAGGGAAAGCTTACATGCAGCCTCAATCAACTGACACGCCAGACAGAAAATTAGGAGTGACAAGTGAATACATTTCAACAGCTAGACCCTGAGGTGGGTCCAGTTGTCACCCCACCTGCTGGAGATGACATTGGCAAGAGGGTATATGCTTCTTATATCACTAGGACCTTACTGTCTAAAAGCAGACACTTTCAGAACACAGATGGTATCAAGAATGAGTTTTGGTCTTTTTGGCCTGTACCCAGAGATGAGGTTGGTAATGAACAAAAAGATGTATGCTGCATGCAGGAACCTTTTTTTTCATGGGAGGGAGAATACATTCCACGAGTACCTTCTCTTGCCCTGATGGATTCAGTAGAAGGGGAAAAACCTTCTCCTGAATAAAACAGGTCAGTCTCAAGAACGATCAGTTCCAGAAGATCCTGACTATTTACATCCCCTTAATCTACAGCTCTAGGAGAGAACTTGGGTGTAGCTCATAGCATCCACCTGCTCAATTCATCATCATCATCTTCTTTCGGCTGTTCCCGTTAGGGGTCGCCACAGCAGATCACCTGTTTCCATTTCTTCCTGTCCTCTGCATCTTGCTCTGTCACACCAACCATCTGCATGTCCTCTCTCACCACATCCATAAAACTTATCTTAGGCCTTCCTCTTTTCCTGTTACCTGGTAGCTTCATCCTTAGCATCTTTTTCCCAATATACTCAGCATCCCTCCTCAGCACATGTCCAAACCAACGTAATCGTGCCTCTCTGGCTTTGTCTCCAAACCTTCCAACCTGGGCTGACCCTCTAATATACTTATTCCTAATCCTGTCCACCCTCGTCACACCCAGTGCAAATCTTAACATCTTTAATTCTGCCACATCCAGCTCAAACTCCAGCCTTTTTGTCAATGCCACTGTCTCCAACCCATATAACATAGCTGGTCTCACTACCCTCTTGCAGACCTTCCCTTTCACTCTTACAGGTACTCGTCTGTCACAAATCACTCCTGACACTCTTCTCCACCCACTCCATCCTGCCTGTACTCTCTTCTTTACCTCTCTTCCACACTCACCGTTACTCTGAACTATTGACCCCAAACTATTGACCCCAAGTATTTAAACTCATCCACCTTCGCCACCTCTACTCCTTGCATCCTCACCATTCCTCTATCCTCCCTCTCATTCACACACACATATTCTGTCTTAGTCCTGCTGACCTTCATTCCTCTTCTCTCTAGAGCATATCTCCATCTCTCCAGGGTCTCCTCCACCTGTTCCCTACTCCTGCTACAGATCACAATGTCATCTGCAAACATCATAATCCACGGGGACTCCTGTTTGATCTCGTCTGTCAACCTGTCCATCACCATTGCAAATAAGAAAGGGCTCAAAGCTGATCCACCTGCTCAATTACCTCCCCAAATACGTGAACCACTGCATCAGTAAAGCTTCAGTCTATTGCCTACTGTTACTCAAGTACTGCCTGCTTTATAGTGAGTACATGCGTCTGTTCCCTTGACTGCTCATGTACCACAAGATAAACTAGTGGAATGAGAGATGAGGAAGGACTCCAGAAACAGCAATACTCTTAGGGTAAACAACACTGCTATAATTCCAAATGGCTGATGGAGGACCCACTCTTTAGAAAATACTGCAATGAGTAGCATGCAAGTAATGGGTATGGCTAAAGAAAAGAAGACCCTTTAGAAGACTAGTGGGGACTGTCCACAACTCCAGGGTCCAATGACAAGGTCCCAACATTAAAAGTAGTTAGTGAAAAAGTGCTGACTTTGAAGCCACTGATACCTCACAGTCCATTCCAATACCTACCTGCTCATCAAGCAAACAAATGTTAACATCAAGAATGGGGACCACCATCAAACCTACCTGGATGCTGTGCACTATTTTCACTTAGTATACCAAAGCCATCACCTAATGGGTCACCCCATGGCAGGAAAAGTGGATAATGGATAGTATGCAAATTTACCTTAAGGACTGTCTCATCTGAACTGGGATCAACAGGACTTCTTATTTATGGTCACCCCAATGGTCTAACAAAAGCCACCTTCAAGGATTCTCTGAAGGAGCTAATTGGAGTCGGTCATACAGGTATGCTAAAATCAGGAGGTCCTTCTGCACTTCCACTGAAAAATAGACAACCATTACCTGGCTCTGGGTTATTGAGGAATGAGGCCCTGACTGTTACCCTGGCAAGCAGGGTTCAATCAACAGTTCTGGCACTGGAAGACTCGGGCAGAAGCACAGAGAGGAATGAAAAGGGGTGGCCTGTTTGCCTCTCAATGGTGGGAAGTGTGGTGGAGTGGGAGTGGAGGTTGCACTCCAGAGTGGAACAGATATGGATGGGTTAGATTTCTCTGCTGGAGACCATGGAAACTACCTTCTACGCTTTGGGGTTGCTGGGCAGGTTTCCTTGTTGCCATACATCCCTGGAGAAGTGAGGGACCACACAGCATGGATGGCACACTGTATGGCTCACCTTCCTCAGAGTAAGCAGATGTGCATGGGAGGGCTGGGTTAAAAAAAGAAAAATTGGCTACCTTAATGAAGGGCCCCCTCCAGGTCAACTCAGCCCTGATGATAGGGAACAAATAGCCCAATTAGCTGGAAGAGAGCTGATGACTGGCAGGTAGTTGGGGGGGGGGGGGTTTCAAGGTGTGAAAAAAGGAATCTAGCATTTTGTTTTTGAATTCCTCCTTTGAAGAGGACACCATCAGCCATACCATCTAACTAAACACACACACGTGTTTTGCTGACCTAGCAAAAGTATCCATTCAGTTGATGTTACAACAGAACTCATGAAATCCCATAGTCAGAAGTGTTGACAATATCTTATGAAGATACTCCCTTGAGCCTAGGCTCAATAAGGTTCCTTCAGCTACTTTAGAGAATTTCTAACCAAATACACCTCAAGTCATGACATATGAGATCACACTTCAGTGTTCAAAGCCCCAGTGTAAGAGATTCTACACTTTTTTGCCACACCTGACCAACATATTAAGACTACTTGTCAGGCAGCAACATGTCAATAATGTTGTAGTTTCTGGTACCTAAGCTGAAATGAATGGATCACATAGCAGTTAGCAATAATATGTCTAGTGAAATCTACTTTTCACTCAAGAAGCTGCATGTAGAGAGCACTGGCCTTTTTATGTACCAACGAGCAAGGACCAAGTGATCCTAGCATGCCTTAATGCCATCATAAATGGCTGATTTCAATGAAGGAACAACCACCTTCTTCCCTAAAAAGTTCAGCAGGAATTTCTGAGGGAAAGGGACATGGGCTCCAACACAATCCCAGCTGACCCCTAAAAGGCTGAGAGAACCTGCCGGATGAGAGATGTGGTTAAGAGTGTAAACTTGCTGTCCTTGTTTATCTTTAGGCTGTGGCCTTCAGCCACCATCACAACCTCACAGGATCCTAATAGTGAGAAAGTATCATGACCTTTACTTCCAAAAGGTATAGACCTGTGCAGCGGTGAGTTTATGACAGATCAGCAACAGATAGCAGGGGGTGGGAAACAGCACTAGACTATACACTTCCAAAGTCAGGGGCAGGTGGGGAAAGATCTGTGACAGACCAAGGGTGGACTTCCAACTAACCTCTCTAATGGTGTAGACATCACCAGACAAACATCTTTATGATGCAGAGGGCTTGAGGTACAAGCCTTCGTGCAGGAAGACCTCCTGGATTCATTTTGATCAGGGACTACTGGTTCCTGTGTACCCAGAGAATGATATAAGAAGTGAGAGTCTCCAGTCCACACTGATCTGTGACCACATAAATCTAGGAATTTTTCTTCTAGATGAAGGCAGATGACAAAGGCTCCAGCTGATCACCTAGAAGGGGGTATAAGAACCTAATGATGCATCCCCCAGCAGGAGCCAAGGACACTTCTTCCTCAGTCCCCACTTCTTCGATTGAGGTTAATGACTGGCTCACGCTTCAGCCCTCTCTAATCCATGGCAACCTTATCACCTAAAGGGGGCAGGGACACCAGATGTGACCTGAAGTGGTTCAGGCTCACACCGCCTGAGTATTTGTCCCTGTAATGATGCTTCAAATTTTGCTTGATGCTACAAGGATTCTCCCACAAATCTCAGAGCAAAGTGCTATCCACTGCTGCCATTTTCTTGCAAGTATAGTAAGTCAACATTTCCCTCATCTCACATCAAGTAGCAAGACTGAATCTCAGATACTTGTGAACATTTATTCATTTTCCTCGTGGTGATGGTATAGGTAAAGTTGGTACAAGTCAGAGTTGGTAATTTGATAAACACATGGACACTTATCGCATTACTTAGGCATGCATATACAGGACTTGACTGACGACAGCAAGTGCCTAAAAAAGGTATGTTATGGGTATGTGTGTTATATTCACACAGGTTCTACTCACATTAATACAAGCCAGCAACGACTTTGCGCAAAATGAGCTACTATTATATCTGATTATATAGATGAGTGTGTGTGTGTGTGTGTGTGTGTGTGTGTATATATATATATATATATATATATATATATATGTATGTATGTGAGGGTGGGGGGTACAATAACAGAAGCTACAGCTGGTGCACAGGGCCAAGACTTCTTGATTTAAAACCCCAGACTGAAACAGTTATTCATAAGAAATACTGTCACTGATCCCCTCGCAGTCTATTTTCCTGGACCACTGATGACAATTCTCAGAAAAAAATGGTCTAGAGAAACATGAGGCAAAATCAAGCAGGTGGCACAGTCACAATACTCCAGCAATACTGAAGTCACATTAGGAAGAGTATAAAGCAGGGCCGAATACATATGAAAACTAGGATATCCTGAATATGAGAGGCATACAGCAACACGTTTAATGTAGAATATTTATTTCACTTATTTGAAAAGTAGTTGGGTGGACCGATCACAACCTGAATAAAACTATATTATAAAGCCAAGATCACTGTGGCAAGTAATAGTTCATTTAAATTTAAGGGATGCATGAAATAAAACTGTAGACCATATATACTGCCTAAAGAGCTGAGCAGAACTTAAAACTACATTGAGAAGTACCACAAAACCAAGCCATGAGCCATCTAAGCTAATTCCAAGCTGTATCTATTCTCCTCCAGCAAGCTGGCAGTTCTGCTGATAACCATTATCATGCCTTATGCAGCCAGGGCACTCATACAGACTCTGAAGTCACTTTATGCGCAATGACTGTAGGCTACTTCAATCCTAGCTGAGGGTATTGATGTATTTACCCATAAACAACTATGGAGCAGTAAGGGGAAATCCAGCTGGGTTCAAAATTGCTTCAGCCCCAGCAAATGAACACAGTACTCCCTGTGTTTGTCAACCCTGATGTGTGCCTGTTCACACCAGTGCTCATGAGGATGCAACTAAGAAACTACCTCCACAAAAAAAAAAAAAAAAAAAAATTCCAAGGAAATAACTGCATTTGATTTGAGTTTTACTGGTTTACTAACAGCCCTGTTCTCCAAATAAGCTTAACTCTCTCCATCTGGTGTGACTTCACAAGTGATTATAATAAATAGTCCAAGGGCCTTAGATGCCAAGCATAAATGGCTCATCTCCTCTTATAACACCTTTGAGAGTATTTTATTCATAGGTTCATAGGTGTACACTAGATTAACGACCACTAGGGCCTTTATAAGCCAAGCCATGCAACCTAAATGTGTCCCACAGTTTACTGTATCTTAGTAGTTTAAAAAAGTGATGTATGTTAGTTAGAGACGGTCAGTAAATCATATCCTATCAGAGACGTGTGCCAGACCAGGGGATTTCCAATTTCCCATCCACTGGTCCAGGTTATACTTGAATAGGGTTAGGGAGGGACTCCATTTCACGAAGATAGGGAGCTTTTTCCATAGAATGAAAATTCCCTGAGATACATATCTGTCTCTCCAACATGTCTGATTTATGTCCCATACAAAATTTAAGTCCTTAAATCTAGAAGTTCTGATGTTTTCATGTTGTGGCTATAAAAAAGGTCCATCACAGCAGGATCCAGTGTGTCTTGTATGCCATGTATAGTAAACCCCTCAGCAGTCTGTAAGAGACTGAGTATAGAGATAGGGCTTTCAGGCATCAGCACAGGACATTGTGCTTATACCCTGTATTCTTTTTGTAAGGAACCTCTGTGAACTTTCCAGTTTCTGCATGTGTCTGGTCAGGAACATACAGAAGGGGGCATTATACTCAATGATGGGACTGAAAAGAGATGAATACAGTGGTACAATGACTTCCCTGGACCTAGACGCTATGACTTTACTTGTAAGTTCTGTGACACTGGATGATTTCCTTACTACTTTGGAAGGCCAGGTTACTATCTACATATGTTCCCACATCCCTAACGGGTGTTTTATCGCTGACCTAGTTTCCCCCAATAGCACTTCCCAAAAGGAGCTGCTATGCATTTCTTGGCATTGAGTTTTAAGTCATGGTTTGGCACCAGTTATATGTCTGTGTTAGACCCACCTGTAAGATGTTTGTGTCTTGCAAGGATTCTATGACTGCTCCTAGTTTGCAATCATCTGTGTACTTGGTCAGTCATTGGCCTTGACTTCCAAGTAGAAGATGCCACAGAGAAGTGGGCCCAGCATGGAGCTCTGAGGGACTCCGCTGGTGACTGGCCTCTTTGTGGAGGTGGTGACACTAATCCTAACATCCTGGATATTACATGTGAGCCAGCTGGTCATCCAACACGTTGCATGGTAGTTAATGCCTAATTTCGTAAGTTTATTAAAAATGACCGAGTAGGGTATTGTAGCAAATGCCTCAGCCAGGTTAAGGTAGGAAGAATGCATCATTTAATCTATACCCATTGCCTTGTTGACCTTCTCAAAGAAGTCCACCAGGCTTAGTACACATGACCTTCCTTTGACAAAAGGAAACTGGGTGATATCCAGTATCTAAAGGCTTCCTATGTCTTAGTTGATCATTTCCATGATAATTCACTCCATGTTTTTGCATAAAAGACTAATCAGGCTAACAAGTCTGCAGTTTCTAGGACCTATTAAAGGTCCACCCTTATGAAGAGGGATGACCACTGCAAACCTACATTCTTGTGGCACAATGCCTGTTCTGAAACTATAGTTAAATAGTGAGTCCAGGGTCTCTTGATAGGTCATATTTTAGGCTATTCAGGAAACATCCTGGGATACAACTGGGACTCACTGAGGCACTGTTCTTGGCCTTACTGAGCACAGCCAGGACCTGTTGCCTATTTATAGCTAGAGGGATTATAACTGAAGACATTTCCTGAGGGGTGCTGGGGGTGAGTGAGGGGTAAAGCTGGAGCTGAATTTATCAGCCAGAAGACTGACTCCCTATTGAAATGTCTGCACTCAAAATGCTGGGTGCCGAAAAGCTGAGGGAAAAAAAAGAAAAAAAGACCAAAACCATGGAAAAACAGCGAGTCTCAAAGATCACTCTCCTTTAAAATTATTTTTTTGCAGGCGGGCAAGCCCTGCTGTAACTCTGAATTTAAACATACCAACTGCAAGATTACCATACCTCAGAGAAAAGGGAATATTCCAGGAAATAGCCATTTGGGACTATGTATACGTAAGTCCATTTTTCAGCCATTTAGTCTCTGCGTTTCATGACTCATTCTAGCAGGTCCTGACATGGTTACCCAGCAGATTCTCTATATCGTCTGACTCAGTGAATGTGACTTTGTGATCAGACCCTAACAGGGGAAGCATGATACTGAGTGTGTGTGTTCTGTATTGTCACATATTTGTGAGTACCAGGGTCCAATATGTTAGAATATCTGATGGGTGTACACACTATCAGGTCAAGGGTATTTACGTTTACAAAATCAAGGAATCTCTGCACTTGCAGATTTAAGGCCACATAGGATTTCCAGTCCACAGTCAATAGAAGGGTAAAATCCCTCATGTGTAAGGTGTTTGGTTGGATGGTCAGTGTCTTCGGTAGGTCTAAATATGAGCTATGGGCTTCGTGGGACATAAAGAGTGACCTATAGCTTGCTAAGATATGATATGCAACTTTGTCTATGCTAATTTGCTGTGAAGAAACTCCAGCATGCCATCCTGTTTAAACAACCTAGAGGTATGTTTCTTGTTTTTTTAAGCACCTTTATTAAATTATCACTTAAGACATAGGCAAACATACATTAACAGGAAAGAAAAAACATACTAACATTTTTACCATTCACATACATTATACGGGACATACCTTTTCTTTCCTTGTAACTATCATCAGTCTAACATTACATAAATTGATACATTCCTGCTTTCTCCAAAACCACACTCTTCTTCCTACTAAACATTATTCTGCATGCGTTGTTCCTACAATTTCCATTTCATTCTATATCATTTCTTCCTTCCCTTTTCTAAAATTCCCTATTTCATTTCTTTTATAATATTCAGTACTTCAGATACAGTTGGTTTAAACTTTTATTTCCATTTTGTAGAAGTTGTTTTTCTTGGCAGCCAACATAATTAAATTTAATAAGGCCTTACTATGTCTAGGCAATTCAGATCCTGTGTCCCAGCTCAAACAAATAATTTATTTGGCAACTTCCAAGATGGCTGCACACAGAGTAACAGCTTAATTTTAGCTTTCACAGTATGAAAACAGAAAACTCAGAAAGACGAGCCAGTGAATTTGTCTTTTTGGGTAAATTTCAATTACTGGCTAGTGAGTGCACTGTCTGAATGCCAGCCCAGAAGAAATTTAGAGAACTTGAAAGAAAATCATCCACAAAAGGTGAGGAGAAAAAACTGGCTGGGAAGAGTTCTGCAGCTGTTCAGCAAAAAGCAGTTTAAGCTCCAGCTTTGGTGCAAGACAGGACTTCAAAAATCTAGATTTAAAATATGTCAAATGTATTCAGAGCTGATTAAAATAAATGAAACAGTGAAGTCAGTGTATATCAACTCAAATAATGAAAGGCTGGAAAAGATGGAAGAAGCTTTTAACAGATATTCAGATGAGTTGATAAAACTGAAAAAAATATTTGTTTGTTTGTCTCTTCAACTTTTCCCAATTGGGGTCGCCACAGTGGAACTCCGGTCTGCTAATGATTAGCAGTAGATTTTTTATGGTGACGAGTTGCCAGCCCGACGCCCAACCTTCAGCAAAGGCACACCCATTTACGCATGTCTTTTGGAGGCCACTCGACCGCGGGGAGGACATGCAGACCACACAGAAGGCACTCCAGCCGTGAATCGAACAGGAGAACCTCTTGCTGTGAGGCAACAACACTACAGCTGTACCACCGCGGCTTGCAAAAATTATTGGTCAAATGAAGAAAAGGATATCCGACTATGAGACTGTTGAAAGAAGAGATGTTTAAAAAAATGGCAGAATTAGAGGACTGAGCCCTGTAAAGAAAACCTGAGATTTACTGCTGTGCCAGAGAAACTGGAAGGAACAGACTGTATTAATTTTCTGAAAGCACAAATAAGCAGCTGGGCTGGTATTCCACAACAAGAGTTGTTAATTGAAAGGGCAAATTGTGCATATGCTCCAAACCTGGCTATTAATAAGCAGCAGAGACCTTTAATAATACAGATGCAATCCTATCAGCAGAAACAGTTGATTCTGACAAAACTGTGGCAGAAGGACAAAGTACTAAAATGATGGAGACAGTAGAGTGTGGAAAATGATTACTCACTCTACATCAGGGAGAAGAGGACTACTGAAGGAACAGTCATTTTTTGATGCAGAACATGCTATGGAGGAAATACAAATGTGCATCCAACAAAAAGTGAGCTATCAAACACAAGGGGATTCTGTTTCTTATTCTTCTGATAATAAAGCTCACAGATAGACTATGTCACTCAAACCTTTGACAGTGTTGCAAAGGAAAGTGCTTGAGAGCCAAAAAAAACACAGGAGTTGACTAGAGGAAACAGGAGTATGTTGGAAATGAACCATAGATTGGAGTAATGATAAATGTGGGATTACGAAGCATCAATCACATTTGTGAAATATGACAGAACAAGAACACCTGGAAATATTGGACTACTTTGACTTTACTAAACACGCAGGGGACTCCAAAGCATATACCCTTAATTCATGTCATTAATATTTGGAAGAACGTTAAGGAGAGGGGAAGAGGAAGGAAACAGGTGACTGGTAAAGTAAAAACATTTGCTCTTGACACTATTTTTTATAAAACATAAATACTGCATTTTACATAGTAAAGGTTTTTCAGTTATTTTTGTGTGCTATAGGGATACCAAATTACAAAGGTGTCATTTTTTCATCTGTATTTATTTCTTCTTGTTCAGTTTTAAGAAATTTATGCACTACAATGTAAAAGGAGAATAAAGCCTGGACAAGAGAGCATGATACAAGTACAATCAATATACTTTTTTTTACTTTTGCATAGGGGACTCACTGGATTAAGGGCCTTGGCTTGATCTAGCAATACGTTTTAAGTGGAGGCAAGTAAATAAAAGTAAGTTGAATGTAATGAAGTTTTCTTTTAGCAAATAAATGTTCACAGTGCAACATAAGAAGTTTGCAGCTAAGGCAACTGTGTATCTGGTTTTCATGGTTCTATCAACACAAACTGATAAGGGCAATACAGACTAAACATTTTTTTCTTCCAATGACTAAAAGATAATGCTTTCTGAAAGCATTCAAGTTTTTTTTTTTGTTTTTTTTTTACATCTTGGAGATGAATAAAGATAAGACAAAAACAGACAGCACTTAGTGTAAGTAGAAGCACAGGCTGTACCATGTGGGTTAGCATGGATAACCTTTATTAAATGCCAGTTCAAACTTTTCAGTGTAGCTGTCAAACTGTGACAATATTATTTGATGATGTAAAGTTTTCAGTGTTTGTATTTAGTAGATTATGGGGGTGTATTTGTTTTTTGAGGGTTTTAATTTAAAACAAAAAGTCTTGTAAGACATGACATAGGTTCAAATGGATACAATAAGAAGCAATTCTATAAAACATCTACCTGCCAAACAGTGCATGCTTGTTAACACAAGCATTGAAAGTAGACATTTTAAAGAAAGAATTGCTGTTATACATAACAGGTGGCAGTAATAACTTGTTAAAATAATGACATTTTCTGTGCTATCTTTGAATGTGAATGGTCTCACAGTATATACAAAAAAGAAAGAGTAGAATGCAGAGTGCAAATAGCTATACTGCAGGAGCCACATTTGGAAAGAACTGCACAAGTGGACTTGATAAAGAAAGGATTTCAGGATGCTTATTCAGAGCAATACCTAGGACAAAAGAAAACCAACTTTTAGCAGGGAATATTACTTATAGGTAGGGACTGGAATTTGGTTTGCAACAGTGAGGATATATCAAGGAGGCTTAAAGGGAAAACATAACAAAAGAGGGTAGATTCTTGAAGCAATTTATGAAAATACTTGGTATGGAAGATGTGAATTCAGTAGTAGGAGCTCAGAGATGATTTACATAGTATTCCCTAAGGTACAAACACTGGACTACGCTAGACAGAAATTATATTTCAAAGGAACATGTACATTTAATTGAAAGTTTTGATACACCTCTAATAACTATTTCAGATCATGTTCCAGTAATATGTGAAATAAAAATGCAGGGTAATGGAATCAAAATGAGACACTGGCACTTCCCCACCTATCTGTGGAACACAGAGGAATTTGAGGAATGGGTAGGGAAAATTATTCAGGAGTTACTATGGAAGATATAAATTTCTTCAAAAAATATAGCTAGGGAGTAAGAAACAATGAAAGCAGAGTTTAAAAGTAGGGTAAGAATAAAAGAAAAACAGATACGGTTAAGAAGTAAAAATAATTTTTTAGAGGGACTGACAAAGGTCAAAGTAATATAGAATGGGGGAAATCTCACAGAACAAGAAGAGGTACAACTGCAGAGTGCTAAAGAGAAAATAAGGGACTACACCTCAATAATATGCATGCGTTTAGAATGATTGCTGTCTGGCAACTGTTTTGGATAATAACGCCAGAGCAGAAAAGCTTTTACTACAACGGCTTAGGCAACAAAACGTAGAAAAAGTTGTTACCAAGCTTAGGGAGCATGTAATACAAAAAATAATCAGATATCATGTGAAGGTGTTAGAAGTGTTTTGGAAACTTTATAAAAATATGCATAAAGCACACATGAGAAATCAAGAAAAAGTACAAATTGAAATGTTTGTGGAAAAATTAAATACGCTAAGGTCATAGGTAGACAATGTTCAATTACTAACAGTATAGGAGGAGATGAGATGAAATGGAAAGTCTCCAGGAATTGTTGGCATTGTGGAAGTTTGGGAGCTAGGACAGAAGAAAATGATAAAGATCTGAATTTTTTTGAAAATTTAATGTTGTCAAATGTTTGCCTCCCCTCCACAAAACAACACGGATCTGTTTCTATCTATTTTGGCATGCATCACCTATGCCATTCTTTTAGCCATTATGACAAACACTTTTTCCATTCATGCTTTATAATCCAAATGGCCCTATTTAAAGCTGGATCTGATGGGTCTTTACCATCTTTACGTATTACAGCCACCACAGCTTTCTTTCAAGGATGTTGCTGCTTCTCCTCCTTTTAAAATGCTGTTGAAATTTTCCAGATCTTTATCACTTTCTTCCCTTCTAACTTCCAAACTTCAACAGAATACCACAAGTTCCTGGAGGCGTTCCTGAATATTTCCATTTGTGCTCTTTCTTGATTTTACATTTTTCTGCTTTATACAAATTTTCATAAAATTTCTGAAATACCTGTAATACCTCTACTGGGTCTCTGGTTACATTTTTCTTGTTACAAACTCCCTAAATCCAGCTACAACCCCTTTTACTTTGTGTTGTGTAAGTTGCTGTACTGTTTTTATGCTCTGCAGTTATCAAAAAGAGCTGGTTAACATCAGACTTTTTAAACTTGTGCATATTATCCACGTACTCCATTATTTTCTCTTTAGCAGTCTGGATTTGTGCCTTTTCTTGTCTTGTGAGATTCCCCTTATTCTGTAATACTTTAAACTTTGTCGGTCCCTCTAAATAATTCCTACTACTTACAATCTCTCTCACTTTTATTTCTACCCTCTTTTTAAACTCCATTTTAATTTTATACCACTCACTAGCTACAACTTCTGAAGATACTTCTAGCGTTCTTAGTAACTCTGTTGTAATTTCGACTACCCATTCCTTAAATTCCTTTTTCTTACCTCATTATCCTGCATTTTATCTTAATTTGTACTGGTGCATGCTCTGAAATAATTATTGGATGTGTGTCAAAGTTTTCAATTAAATGCATACGTTCATGTGAAATATAATTTATGTCTAGTCTAACTCAGCTATTTTATCTTGGGGAATAATAAGTAAATTCTGTCAAGAGTTCCTACTACTGAATTCAGATCTTCCACATGAAATATTTTCATAAATGTCTAAATAAATCTACCCTCTTTCATTATATTTTCCCTTCCAGTCCCCACCTATAAGTAATATTCCCTGCTAAAAGCTGATTACTTCTCCCAAAAATGTATTAAGCTCCATAATAGCAGTTTTGGTGGAATATAAATACATGCAGTATAATCCTCCAACCTTGCCAATAGCCCCTTATTACCAAAAATCTATGATTATTGTCTTTTTCCCTCATCTATCACTACTTGGGTCCTTATAGCAATTAGTACAATTACTCTCCTTTTCCTGTGTCCCTGGTATTCTACTGAACATTCACCCTGAAATCCTTTGTCAAATTCACATACTCAATTCCCAAATGTGTCTCCTGCAGTACTGTTATTTTCACCTGCATTTCATAATATAACTCAATACTCTCCCCTTTTTATCTATAACTGCAAGGCCATTTACCTTTCAAGATAATATGAATAGCATAGCCAATATGAAAAAAGCTACTGCTCCCACCTATTACACATGACATTTTTGGATATACATTTCCAACTTTTGTGTTACATGTACATAGTGATGTTTGTTAGGCTGATTTTTATACTTGTTTACTTGCATCTAAATTTGAATATGTGTCACATTTTCAAGACTTTTGTTTTACTGAAAAGCATCAAACAAAAATCTAAATACATATTCATAACCCCCCACCCCGTATTAACTTAGAACAAACACAGAAAACTATGTATACCTTCAAAGAAATGTAGTTTAATCCTCCAGATAGGAACAACTGCCCCAAACTGACCCATAGGCATTACCTAACATAAAATTAAGGTTACTCATGGTAAAGCGCATGTTCCAGCCACTGTTCCCACTTACAGTGATTGCTGTCTACCTCTGTTCTCCTCCCAGATGTGAAAAATAGCATATATTCTTTCAGAAAACATTAACATTTAGCCATAAGAGAAAGTGCATTGGTTATCTTTAACTACAACTAAACTGTGCACTGTTCTATTAAATGTATTGAAGTATTAAGGCTGCTAGACAGACTGCTAATTTCAAACTTTATTTTTCACCGAATTGCTTGCTAATGTAACTTTAAATTTTTTATTTCCCACCGCAAAGAATGCTCAGAGCTCACAAGATTAATTGCTTGCACCTGAAGACAGCTTCTCTCCATGTAAAAGTAAACAGCAATGAATCCTTTACATTTTTACTCAGAACAGAATGCATAACTGGTTTCAGCTGCAGACTTCTTGACTCGCTCTGAACATCTGTTAATGGGGAAAAAGACAATATTTCTGCAGATGTAAGAAAGCTGGAATTTTTCATCACTTTGGCTTATTACAGGCCTACTTGCTTACAAAAACACTTCTTCATGGCTTAAGCCAAGGACATTAATCTAAACAATTTTACTCCCCAACTCCACCCCAGCAGCCCAAGATCACAGCATATTAACGTTAAACTTTTGTCAAGCCTTTCCTCTCATTACACTGTTAAGCCTATATTTCTTACAACTAAAAAGTACTTATTTGCTTTAATATCTTTAACACATACAACAACCAATTAAAATACTTCCTCATATTTACAATATCCCTTACAAAAAACTGCTTTACTATTTTAACATACTGTTTGAGTCATAAAATATTTTATACAAACCACCAATAAAAAAACAAAAATTGTTCTACTTAGTTTTGTTTTTCCCTTTTAGTGTACTTCTAAACATTAATGACAAAGTGGGGTATATGCTTCACAGTCCATCCACAAGTTTAACAAAGTCAAAAGAAGTCCAGACTTTTTTAGTCACTTTTACTTGCAAAGCCATATTTCATAAATGTGACTGATGTTTTATAGTCTCCAAATTATTCACTAATTTCAGTGTTGTGGGTCATCTTCTTGTTCATCGCCATCTCCCAAGAAAAGACTCTGGTGCAAGTCCAAGGTACTAGAGTCTTCTAGTCAACATGTATTTTTTTCAGTCTCTCAGGCATTTTCCTTTGGAACACTGGAAAAGGTTTCACTGGCAAAGTCTCTCTATGAGCTTTACTGTCAGAAGAATGAGAAGCAGAGTCCCTTCTGTTTGCTGGCTCACTTTTTGTTAGGTAAACTTTTTTATTTCCTCCTCAGCCTGTTCTGCATCCAAAAATATATTTGATCCTCCACAAAAATATTATCTGGAGACAGCAGCTCGAATATTACACCTTCCTCTCAGCATTCTCTGACTGCTGGGATAAAGTTGCTCCTTTTCTGACTGGTGTTTAGTGAATAATCATTTTCCACAAACACTCTGCTGACACTACATTTAGTACTTTTTTCCCTTCTGCCACAGTTTTGTCAAGATCAACTCTTTCTGCTTGTATGATTCTATCTTTACTAATACAGGTCATGGCTGCTTTCCATGGCCATGTTTGGAGCATACACTCCATGTGCCCTTACAACTAACAAATCCTGTTGTGGAATACCTGTCCAGTTGCTTAAATGTGCTTTCACAGAATGAATACAGAGATGCTTGCATCTGTACAGGGCACTGCTAACCACTGCTGTGTGATGAGCAGCTCTGCGCAACTGTGCCAAATTTATACATACAGAGAAAATGAGCCCTTTGGCCAATATAACACTACACTTAGAACCCTTCTATAAATTTCTCAACTTAGCTAGACAAGGCAATCATCTACTGACACTAAATTAATAACCCAGTCCTCCTAATGCATAAAACACACTAAATGATTGTATCAAGTGTAATACTACCACAAGCAAACCTAAACAGTTATCCAGAAAGCCTTTTTAGAAGCTAATTTCAAGGCAAACAATCCAACAGAAACAACTGTATGAGGAAATGCACTTATTACAAGCAAAATAATAGTTCAAATTCAGAAATAATTCAAGAAAACAGCACTGATTTGCTTAAATAAAGTACAGAAGTGCAAGCTTTAAATCAGAAGTACTTAGCTCTGCTTGGATGGCACTGGATACAAGTAAAACATTTCAGAAACACTGGACAGGATGCAAATCTTTGCTGAGCTTTGTGGAAATGAGCACAGAGCTTTGCAAATGCACGGCACTGAAAGTACAGTAAACTGGCTAATGAGCCCACTGGTTGACAAAACAACTACATTTAGAGCCCTTCTATGTGGTTCCCAATTCAGACAGACCAGACAATCATCTACTACCACTGCATAAATAATTCCAAAACTTCTAATGTAAAAATATATCAAAAGATTGCCACAAGTACAATGATTCCACAAACTTAAATGACTAGCTAGCTGCTCTTTCACTTTTGTTCTCCAGTTTCACAGATATGGGCTGTTAATGAAATAGTTACCAAATTTCATAAACAGTTTCAGAGTTCTACAGATTTCAACAAATAATCCTTTGAAGTACTGGACGCAGAAAGCAGATGGTGAACAATATGCAGTAACCAAGTCAGTAGACAATCTCAGCAGAAATACTGTACGATGGAAAACGTAAAATCTAAAATAGCCTAGTTTATATGATAGTTTTCTGTTGTACACACTTTGGTCAATCTGGTACATTCAATCTTACAATAACAGATAAAGCAGATTTTAACTACAGTTCTGTATACTTAAGGCAAGGCCAATAAATTCATCTTTACCAGCCCTTTAACAGTAATAAATGACTTCCTTCTTCTCAAAGGCCAGCGTACATTCCTTACTTGGTGCTATCCAGTGGCAGCGATGCATGTCTGATCAACTGTGCCCACTTAAATACCTCTGTTAAAAAACAGACTACAAAATGACGGAAACCTAAATAAATAACACAAAGCCTAGTATCTGTGTGTTGTTGCATACATTAAATTCCTTGATTCAAGGTTTTGTGTGTGTATGTTGTACGAGTGCGTGTACTTGTTAACATACATGAAATGCCACCATGTTAAAAAAATGTATATACATAATGCAAGCAAAAATATATAAAGTGTTAGGAATATCTTCCATATTTTAGGGATCTAAAAATCCACTTCCTGAAGTAGAAATAATTACTGTCAGCTCCATGAAGTACAGTGGTAAAACTCTGGATGCAAAGGTGATGATGACTTATTACTGGCTAGTGACATTGGTTTTGAAGAAGCTGATGAGACAGGGTGGTATTGAGTGAACAACAACAGCTCACCCATAGTGGAGTTGAGACAGCCAGTTTGGAACTCTGCAGTTCTGACATTTACTTGAAATGACTGTGTACATCATTCAGTAAATGTCTAGTGACATGTGCCTTGATTTCTCAAACCACAAGCATGCATGGAAGCTCTCAGTGCATGTGTACATATGAGGGCTTTGTATGAAAGGAAACTGCAGGCCCCATTCAGAAACGTGTAGACATATCAATCATCAGGAGGAGGGAATCTGGGATATTACTGTAAAATCCCAGACTTTCCATGGATGATAACATCTCACAATGATCAAAACTATCACCAGCCTACTAAACCGTTGAGTTACAAGGAAAATGGGACAGTCGACTGAGCAACTGGGAGGAGGCTTGATGGTAATGCAGCAAAAAAAGAAAGACACAGCTATTTCCACTCCCAAGACATGTAAAAAAATAAACTGCAGGAACCACAGTTAAACTTCTAACAGCAAATGAATCACATTGCAGTACGTGATGGGAAATTACTCTGCTTCTCAGCTGAGTTATCACAAAACCAGCTCACAGACAGCTGCTCTCTTGTGAAACACTCAGCACCATCTGACTGCTCTCCTCCAGCAGATGTAAGTAAGCCATTCACTTTTAGATTAAAATGAAGTTTGGGCAAGTAAATATGTCAACTTCGCAGAAACACTGTTTTAAAGCATCCAAGTCTGGTCTCAAAGTACTTGCCTACTTAGGGTCACAGCATCTCATGGTAAGGTTTACTTGAATTTCTATGCTGTACACTATGCATTCCCTCTCACTACAGCCAAAAATACAAAATCAAATAGTTGAGAAACTGGATCCTTTTCTGAAACAATTCTGTCAAAACATCTAAAATCAGAGTATAGGCAAACAGAAAGAAACAGTGGGATAGTAAGCGAAAGACCATCAGGTAAGGAATTGAATAAGCTATATAATGTTTGACTGACTGGACAGAAAAGTGATGCATAATGTTTGCAACTGAAAATATATGTGAATATGGTTTGTTTTCATTTATATAAATGTATAACTGCCTATGTCATAAGTGATAATTTAATAATGATGTTTCTTTGTTAAAAAAATCTAAAATCGAGGAGGGATGGGGCTGAAAAAGGGTAAACCTCTGGAGTTCACCCCATGTGGTAAATTTATTCCATTTGCTAAGGAATAGCCCCTTACATGTTTGGCTTTTAAGATGATGAAATCTGATAATTGGAGCAGACAGTCTGGCATCCCTGGCCACCACTAAAATTAGAGAAACCATGCAGTTAATTTCAATGTTTAGAGATCCTGGTGAGGCTGAATGGATTAAATGGATGAGTGATATAGAAGGTCTGGAAGAGGGTCCAACACCAAGGGCACATGCACTAGATGAGACCAGAGAAAAGAGAACCAAACCAGCCAGGGCCAAAAGGGAAAAATCAGGATAACTTTGGCCTTGCGCCTCTTGGCATTTTAAAAAAACTTTGCTATTAGAGGAAGGGGCGAAATGCATAAAAATTGTGGACTACAGCATCCCTGTGTCTGAACCAGTGGAGGAATTAGGGCAAAGTAAGTGCTGCACTTGTTTTGGTATGCAGCAAAAAGACTGCAGCAATGTTGGCCCCAGAGGCAGAAAAATGGCATCACCACAGTGACTGAGGGACCACTAATGAGACAGAATAGACCTGCTCAGCTTGTCCACTAGAACACTGGAAGTCCCCAGGGATGTGAGTTGTAATTAGAAAGTGACATGAGACATCACCCATTACCACACTCTCATGGTTTTCTATCACAGTAGACCTTAACGGTTCTTCAATGTTTTTTTGCTATACCAGACTACCACCACCTTGCCCATTTGGATGGAGATCACATCCTCAGGGAGGGAGTCCTGAAAGGCCTGCAACACTACCCCCTATCTCCAAGACACTGATGTGAAGCATGGCCTCTCTTGATGACCAAGAACACTGAACTGTCTTCACCTAGAAATGCCCTACCCTAGAAGGGAAGCATCCATGGTTGCAGTGGCTACTGGTGGCATAGGGGAGAATGGTTGACCCCAAGGCACTCCAGGGTAAGTTAGCCACCAAATGATGTGTTTCCTGCATATCAGTGTGATAAACATTACTGCATGGAGAGGATGCAACATCAGGGACCACTGAAAGATACAGAACTCTCAAGTAATACCTTGCTTGAGGAACTACAGTGATCGAAGTAGCCATCAAGCATAAAAGCCAGATAAGTCTTGCTGCTGGACACGGGTGTTGAACGACCTCTGAAGCACCCTGATATAGGGATAATATGTATTGTGGAAGTTTGGCTGTTTGAGAATATGTGCCCAGGTGGCATCCAATAAACTCTGATGCTTTGGTGTTTGCTAACTCTTAGCAAGATTGACTGTAATACTCAAATGTACAACAAGATGGAGCAAGAAGTTCCTGCATTAAACAACTAGATTCTTGGTTGGTGCAGTAAGGAGCCAATGGTCCAAATATGAGAACACCGGGAACTCTTGCAGCCTGAGATAAGCCATCACTGCCAAACATTTGTTGAACAACCTGAGGGCTATGGGGAGACCAAAGGGCAATGCTCTGAACTGGAAATGACTGGCTCCCAACTGGAAATGGAGAATTATCCAAGAATGCTTCATAATCTTGTTAAGACAGTACGCAACCTGGAGATCTACGGAGCACACCCAGCCATCCTTCCTCAGAAGCAGAACAATGGATTAAACAGTGACCATCTGGAATTTTGTCTGTTTCACGAATTGACTGAAGTGGCTTAGCTTCAAACTGGCCTTAGTTCCCCTGTTTTCCTTGAAACTAAACAGAACCTTGAACAGACTCTGGATCCTAACTGGTTTGGTGGGATCTGCTGGAATAAGAAGTTATGTACTCACCATAACGTTCCATCTGAGTAGGTATCTTCATTTGTCTGCAACCTTTGGGATACGGATCCGATCTCGGATCCGAGCCGGCAACATCTACCACAGCATAGATCCAAGCTCCTAGCTCCTCCCTTTACCCATAATCCCCTGCCAACCCTGACTGACCTCAGATCAAGTTTGCCCGATATAACAACTGTTACTGTGCCCCAGAAGGGGCTTATCTAAGACAGATCCTAAACAAAATCATATAGGTCAGGGAGAAGGAGGGGGGGATGGTTGCAGACAAATGAAGATACCTACTCATATGGAACGTTATGGTGAGTACATAACTTCTTAATCTGAAGTAGGCACTTCATTTGTCAGCAACCTTTGGGACAGAGTCCCCAGCTACCTGAATCCTGGGTGGCCGTTATGGAAGAATATTCCGGAGCACTGCAGAGCCAAAGGACGCCCTACCTCTGGAGACAACATCCAGTCTGTAATGGCTGATAAAGGTATGAGATGAAGCCCAAGCGGCTGCGGAACAAATATCATCCAAGGGGACCCTAGATTTAAAAGCCGCCGAAGTAGCGACGGCCCTAGTAGAATAAGCTCGGACTCCCTGAGGTGCAGGCCTTCCCGAACTCTGATATGCCAAGAGGATAAAACTAGCTATCCATTGTGACAGGGTAACTTTAGAAATTGACTTGCCTAAATTGGTTTTGGCAAAGGAGACAAACAACTGGTTAGATTGCCTATGACCAGCAGTTCGATGAACATAAAAGCGTAATTGTCTGTGCACATCCAAGGAATGCAGTTTGTACTCTCCTTTGTTCTGGTAGTTGGGAAAGAACACGGGAAGATTAACAGATTGATTAATATTAGCTTCCGAAGATACCTTAGGCAGAAAGGACGGATTGATCCTGAGGTAAACTCTATCCTGATGGAAGGCTAAATACGGCGGTTTAACACAGAGAGCCTGAAGCTCAGAGACCCTTTTAGCTGAAGTAATGGCCAGCAGGAAGGCTGTCTTCCAAGAGAGGTATTTAAGATCAACTGTAGCCGTCGGCTGAAAAGGGGGGCTTGTCAAGGCCTGTAGAACCAAAGATAAATCCCACGGGGGTACTACCTCCCTGACCGGAGGTCTGAGAAGGAAGGTACCCTTGAGGAAAGCTTTACAAAGCTTGGAAGTAATTAGAGGGCCCAATTCATGCCCTACATGATAATGCGAAATCGCTGCTAGTTGTACCTTGACTGTAGAGCAGCTAGCCCCCTGATGAAAAAGGGTAGTTAGAAAATCCAAAACCGACGCAAGAGGCGCCGTGAAAGGATCTAAGTGATGGTGCTCCGCCCAGATGGAGAAACGTTTCCACTTACTCTGATAGACCCTTCTGGGGTTTATGTGCTGCTACTAGGATGGCTTTGACTGGTGAGGAGATCCCAGGAGTCCTTATTAGGAGTGGAACTGGAGCAACCAAGCCGTCAGCTTGAGGTTGACCAGGTTGGGGGGGTCGGAAGACCCAGAGGGTGAGTAATGAGATCCGGGAGGGGATCCAGAATCCAGGGTGGATGAATCAAATGAGACCACAGGTACGGGAACCACGTTTGAGGAGGCCAGAATGGGGCAATGAGGATCATTTTGCTCCCCAGCCGACTGGCTTTCTGTAAGAGTTTCAGCATCATGGGCAATGGAGGGTAAGCGTAAAGGAGACCGGGTGGCCAAGCATGTACTAGAGAGTCTCTCGGGGACTCCCCCTGAGGGGGGATTAGAGCGAAGTAACTGTTGCATTTGGTATTTGAAGGAGAGGCAAAAAGATCGCAACAGGGTTGCCCCCATTGGGCAAATATTTGCTTCGCTACTAGAGGATTGAGAGACCATTCGTACGGAGTCAGAATCGAACGACTGAGTCTGTCTGCTAGGATGCTGGACCGTCCCGGAATGTGCGTTGAAATGAGAAAGCGGTTGGTGGATATCGCCCATTCCCACACTCTCATGGCCTCACGACAAAGAGGATAAGACCTGGTTTCCCCCCGTTTGTTGATGTACCAAACAATTGACATATTGTCCGTTTGTACTGCAATCGTCCCAATCGGAAGAAGGCTGTGAAGTGCCTGCAACGTCAAAAGCACCGCCCCTCATCTCTAGGACATTGATATGCAAGGAGGTCTCTATGTCATTCCATGTGCCTTGGACCATTCTGCCAGAATAGTGCCCCCCCACCCCAGGCGAGAGGCGTCCGTGGTCACTGTGGCGACAGGGGAAGGCATCGAGAATGGTCATCCCGTGTGAAGGCTCGGGGACTGGAGCCACCACACGAGTGACCCTCTGCAAGTCCTGCTTAGGGGAATAGGATGGGACAGGGGGTTGCGAGACAGGGACCATTGCACCTGGAGGGTCCACTGCAGGACCCTCATATTTAGATGGGCTAGGGGCAGCAGAGGAATTGCTGCCGCCATGGACCCTAGAGCCCTCAGGATCAATTCCGCCGGTGGAGCAGGAAGTTGGAGAATGGCCTGAACATGCAACCTCAGGTTCTGAAGCTGATCGGTAGTCAGGAAAGCAAGCATTAGTCTGGAATCCAATCTCGCCCCTATGAAATCTATTACCTGTGTAGGAGCCAGAGAGGATTTGGCCATGTTGACAGTCAACCCTAGGCGTGGAGCAAGATTGAGGAAATAATCCCTGCCTGAACAGAGCAGATGCCTTGTTGGGGCGATGAGGAGCCAGTCGTCCAGGTACGGAAAGACCTGAATTCCCTGAAGCCTCAGGTGGGCCGCTATAACCGCCAAGACTTTGGTGAACACCCTGGGGGCTGAGGTGAGACCGAAGGGGAGGGCCCTGAACTGAAAGTGACTGGCTCCCAGCCGGAAGCGGAGGAACCTCCTGGAATGTCTGTCCACAAGAATGTGGTAGTACACATCCTTGAGGTCTATCGAGTACATCCAGTCATTCTCCCGTGACAGGGGGAGAATAGATTGTAGCGTGACCATCCGGAACTTTTCTTTGGGTACTGCCAGGTTCAAGAGAGAGAGGTCGTGGATGGACCTCAAGTCCCCCGTCTTTTTTGGCACCAGAAAGAACCTGGAGTAAAACCCTGATCCGAGCTGATCTGGGGGGACGGGTTGGATGGCTCTTTTTTGTAAAAGCTGCTGAATTTTTGTAGCAGCCGCCTCCCTCTGATTGGGTGGTACGTCGGGGAGGCTTCTGGTTTTGGGGGTTACAATAAAGGGAATTTGGTAACCTCTGGATATGATGCGAAGCACCCAGTGATCTGTTGTTATGGACTCCCACATTGCTAGGTGCCTCAAAAGACGCCCCCCGACTGCCTCCAGAGTGGAGCAGCCGGGCAACCCCTCAGGGGTTCTGCGTGGGCCTCTCAGAGAAGGGTTCTCTGGACCCAAAATTTCTGGGACCCCCTCTGCCTCTAGGGCGGCGTCCTCCCTGTCCTCCTCTGCCACGAGAGGACTGGTTGTCTGAAGCAGACTGGGACTGATGCGATTTCCGGAACCACATCTTCTTCTGACCCTTTTGGTTCTTAGAAAAGGACCTCTGGGGAGCAGAGAAGCAGACTCCGATGGCAGACAATGTCTTCCCGTCTTTCTCACTCTGGACTAAAATGTCGCGAATGGTTTTACCAAACAATGCAGAACCAAAGGGGGCATTCGCGAATGATGCCTTAAAGGGTTCCGAGAAGTCACAATGTCGGAGCCAGGCTTGGCGCCTCATTACCAGGTCGGCTCCGCCAGCTCTAGCGGCTCCTTCCGTGGCGTGAGACAAGAGCCACATAGAGGTGTTAGAAACAGAATGTAGAGTGGACATTCGGGAGGAGTACAGCTGCTTGTCCCCTTCCGACATGGACTCTGGGGGGGAGGCAGCGTATTATTTTATTAGATCTCGCTGCATCCGGATGACGTGTGCCATATAGTTCAGCGCCCTCATGGAGAAGGTTGCTGAACTGAAGACCTGCTTCCCAAGGTGGTCCATCGCTCGAGACTCCTTGCTCGGTGGGTGGACCACAGAGCTCTCCTGAGCCAACTCCCTCTTGGTGGCCGCCGCCACCAACATGGCATCCACGGGGGGACCTCTGCTCCAGTGGGTTCTTTCTGCAGGGAGACTCAGGATCCTATCTGGGCGCTTGGGGACTGGCTCTACAGTGTCCGGCTCCTTCCAAGCCCTGGTGGAAATAAGGTCCACCAGGGGGTCGGGGGGAGGGGACACCCAAGAGGTAGATGGCCCTGCTTCAAACGCCTCTAGGAATGCGGAGGCATCGGAGGAAGCCTTGGGGGCAGACCACCCTCCCCTAATCCTGAGCATTTCCATGATGTATCCAAAGGAGACATCCTCGGGGGGTGACCTTGGGGAGTCTTCCCCTTCATCCAAATTTGTATCTTCCGTAAGGGACTCGGGGGAGTCCACGTGCCTCCTCTTACACTTAGCCTTGTGAGGAACCTCCTCGGGGGGGCTGTCCGAGGAAGTCTCACCAGCAATGTCACGTTCCAAAGGAACACCCAGAGGCGCTGAAGCAGGCTGCCCCGAAGGCCGGGTGATGGGAGCCTGAACCAGCTGAGAGGGAGTGCAGGGGAGAGCCGAAGCCAGGACCGGAGGCCCGGATGCACTCAACAGTGCCCTCTCCACCACAGCAAAAGCCAAGGGGGAGCCTCTCTCGATAGGATCCGAGAGTCGACTCCCACTCGGATCCGAAGCGGGGACCGGATCTGGGGCCAAGACCCTTGGATCCGAAGGACCCGTGTGCTCCGACCGGGATGGAGCCGAAGTCACACCGAATCCCTCGGATCCGAAGCTCAGTCCACGGCTCCGAGAGGTCGGATCCAACAAGCTCGAGGGACCAGTCGGAGCCGAAGTAACCAGTACTATCGGCTCCGACCCACCCCCGGATCCAACACGGCTCGGCTCCGAATGCTCCGAACCCAGAAAGCAGGTCAGAGAAGGAGCGATTGGAGCAAAAAATGGGGTTGAGCTCCCCCCGGAAGGGGGGGGGGGAGGCAAGAGCACTCCCATCTGCAGCTGGGCCTGGATGAACCTCCTCATCATCTGGTCCATGTCTGCATCTGACATACTAAAAGTGGACCTCGAAGAGGCCACAGAGGCAGACCTAGAGTGCCGCCTCGATGACCTCGACGTCCTCCCCGAGTCCCGGTGAGAAACAAGGGGGACCGGAGCCAAGGAGGAGGCGATCTAGAAGCTCTGGAAGGAGAAGCCCGTTTGGCGGGCAGGGCCGAGGAGGAGTCCTCGGCCCGCCGCTTATGGTGCTTCTCTTTCCGTTTGGCTTTCCCGGCCTCCCTCTCCTCCGGAGCCGAAGAGGGAGGTTGAGTCCCGACCGGAGGGAGGGAGGCAGGGGTGGCTGCCACTAAGGGCTGGGTAGCGGCCACAGAAGCACCGGAGGCCGGAGCCGAATCTGGGGGCAAAAGGCCCACCAGAATTAGCTTCGACCTCCGGTCCTTAAGTGCCCTGGGGTTGAACGCCATGCAAATCGCGCATCCCGAGGAGAGGTGGTCAACCCCAAGGCACCTAACGCACCGGGTGTGACCATCCGCCGGTGAAAGCTTATGGCCACACTCGGTGCACTTTGAAAAGATGGCTTTAGGGGCCTCCGACATGGTAGCACAGAAACACACTCACTAGGCCCCTACACACACCACAAACACACACTACGACCAGCGAGGGTAGGGAGGAAAAATAACCACAAAATAAAATAAATAGAGAGAGATATAGGGCTATGGGGTACCTAAACACTCGCTCTCACTCACACGAAGAAAAAGATAGAAATAGGAAAAAATTTTCTCACAAAACTTCACTCAGTAGCAGGAGCTCTAAATCCAGCTTGTAGCTTGAAGCGCGGCAAACTAGATCTGGGGTCAGTCAGGGTTGGCAGTAGATTATGGGTAAAGGGAGGAGCTAGGAGCTCGGATCTATGCTGTGGTAGAAGTTGCCGGCTCGGATCCGAGATCGGATCCGTATCCCAAAGGTTGCTGACAAATGAAGTGCCTACTTCAGATGACTCTTTTCTAGCAGCTTTCTTATCTCTGCTGCTGCAAATTCCATTTGACTGGGTGGCACATCAGGAATTTGTTCTTTGCTTGATGAGGAGAAACAAAGGGAATAACCAAGCCTGTCATGATTACTGTCTGTAACCATGAATCTCTGGTGATGGCCTGCCAGGCTTGAGGGTACAGGGATAGGCACCCCCCCCCCCCCAGACTGCCTCCAGAGTGCTGCAGTCAGACAACCATTCAGGAGCACTAGTAGAGTTTCTCTGTTAAAGGAATGCAAACCCCCAGATTCTGTGGTCTGCCTCTGGGATGATGCCCATTATAGTTACTCTCCCCTTTGCCTGAGTGTGGAGGGGTGTTGTCTGTAGGCGCATCATGACCACAACCCTGGGATTTTAGAAACTATAGCTTTCTCCCCCTTCAAGTTTCTTTGTGAGGTGGAAAACTGGATTCCAACTGCAGATAGGGTCTTGCCTTCCTGCTTGCCCCTACTAAGCATTTCCTTTACTTTAGGTCCAAACATGGTAGAACCATCGAAGGTGGCATTAATGAAAGGCTTCTTGAAGCCTCCTGCAATGTTACACAGACACATCCAGACATACCAACTAATAATGATGCCAGTACCTGCTGCCTTGGCTGTACCATCTGCTGCGTTACAAAGCAGACACATGGATACATTAGTCATGGACTGGATGGTGCACAACTAGGACTCCACTGACGTATGGCTGTCTGCAGGTAGATTACCCAAGATGGATTCTGTCAGCTCTTTTATCAAGTCCCACTGAAAAAGTGTCATATAATTAGACAGTTCAGTGGTCTAAGAGCAAGCCACTGAAGCACACATTCTTTTCTCAAATTTGTCCAAAGCCCTCGATTCTCTAGCAGGATGATTAACAGATGTGTTCCCTTCTCAGAGCTCCTTCCTTGCTGCTCCCTTAGTAACCATAGCATCTACTGGGGGACCCTCATTCCAGTGGGACCTAGTCTTGAGGGGGGCACCAAAATTTTATCTAGTTTTCATGAAATTGGTGCCACCACGTCAGGTTCCTTCCTTGTCTGCTGAGAAACTAGGTCTATTAGTTTTGTTAGCAGGTGGAACCACCCAAGAGGTTACTAAGCCAGCCCCAAACTTCTCGAGGAACACTGACTCACTAGGAGAGGGAGCTTCAGAGGACCAACCCCCCCCCCCCTCCTGCTTCATCAACTCCAGAAAGTTGCCAAAAGAGACATCTTCTAGAGGGGATCATGGGGAACCCTCCTATTCATCAAATCCTGTCTCTTCAGTGACTGACTTCAGTGAAGAGTCCAAATTTCTCCTTTTACAAGTCCGTTAGCGTGGAACCTCCCCCATGCAGGCTTCCGGGGAAGGCTCAGAATCAGGCAAGAAAACTCTAAGCCAAATGAGACTACCTGTCCCTGACAACTAGGAAAAATGTTCACAGGATCCATCAAGATTCAGGACAGAATAGAATGGGCCAGAGACACATCTTCTTTTGATCTGGGTAAAGCCATCTTGAAAGTTTTGAAAGCCAAGGATGAGATTGTCATATGAGCTAGACAGAGACGGACGAGACTGCAGCTAAAGACGAATGTCACTGAGTAACAGCAGGCAGGGGTGGGGTGCCCTTGACTCCAATGCATCTCAGCTCAGAGATCAACAATGGAACCTAGGTGTCCAATGGCACCAGCACAGAGGCCTCAAGGGGCAAGGATGGCACCGAAAACTTTGGAGTTGACCCCCCCCCCCCGAGTCTTGGCTCACTGACTCATCCCAATTTGACACTTAAGTAGAGAGAATGAGGGAGACCATCAGAGTTAAAGTTGAAATTGCTGTTGGCTCTGACATAGGGGGGTCCATGGGCTTTGGATGCAAAGGTCAGGGTCTATATTATATCATCGAACACTTAAAAAAGCGAATGCTGATTGATCGACCTAATTTAAGCGAAAGCTTACAATCTCAAACTGCCAGATCAGCGATTTTTTCCCTGGGAAAAAAAATCGCTGATCCAAAACACATGCACACAACACAAGCACACCAAACAAACAGAAATCCACACACATACACCTAAAATCTGATACCTAACCCTACACTAAACTATGCACACACCACTAACTACCCACTTACCTTAACCCAAACCCTAACCCTAAGGTCCGTCACTATTGCACACTCACCTCACCCGCTCCCTAACCCTAACTCACTTAAATCCACCCTAACCCTCATGTCCACTCAATCGCGCACACACCTAACCCAAGCCCTAACCCTAACTCACCTAAATCACCCTAACACTCACATCCACACAATCGCACACTTACCTGAATCCGACCGGTAACTTTCCACCATAACACTGAAAATACTGAAGCAACAGAAACGGACAACCGAATTTTTTCCCAAGGAAAAAATTTGAGTTTCTGCTGCTTCGATATTTTGCAGTTTTGCGAAAATAAGTTTGATCAATCAGCGTTCACTTTTTTAAGTGTTCGAGGATATAATATAGACCCCAAAGGTCAGACTGGAATAGGATAAACTAATGACAGGGCTGTATGAACCATTCCCGGAGCTACCAATAGGGTTGGCTCCAGGATGACTGCCAACTGAATCTATATCAGTAGAAACCTCTGCATTATCCTGTCATCATTGGCTTCAGAAAGACTCCTAGATGAATGGAAAGACCCGAAGAATGAAGGAGCGACGAACACTGATGCTTCTCATGCAGAAATTTAGAGTAAAGCCTGGAGCTTACAAGCTTCAGGAAAAATCATAAAGGGGGACAGTAACCGGATCCTGCAAACCTCTGGATATGCACATCTTGGTGTTTTCGGAGCCAGGCTAACTAGCTCTGATGGCTCCAAAGACCTTTTTCTAGATTCCTTTGACCTCCTCTCTCTTACGCACTTTCTCTAACTGGTTCTTTTTCCTTTTCTTTCTCTTTCTCCTTCAGAATTTTTGACTAGTCCATACATTGGAATGAAGAAAATGGTTTGTCAGATGCAGAAGTGGCCAAACCCCATGCCTGGGTGGGAAGAAGGCCCTTCAATACATGTTTACTGTGACAACCTTGCAAGGCCCTCAGTCCAAAGGGCGAACAGGCTTCAATATCTGGTGTCCAGATGAGATGCTCCTAAACAATATACTTAGTAGACTGTGTGTCCTGTGGAGGAATTTGATGCCCACATGCCACACATTTTTTTTAAATCCAGCGGTCTTGTCAGACATGCTGCTGAAAAAAGACAAATCGCAGTAACAACTAGAACCACAACAATAACCATCACCAGCTTGCTGGTAAACACAAATACAACTACAATCACACTACAATAGTATATCACTTATAGTACATTTATGAGAATATTGCAACTTAAGCCATATAACAGATAAATCCTTTTATTGTAGGGAAAGAGGAGGACTGAAAAAGATTTCAGAAAAGTTCTAACAAAGGCATAATAATATATTAACTGCTAACAACACAGAGCCCACAAAATGTATCCTGACAGAATAAGTGGCAACAATATAATTTGGGGAACTGATGGAATTATGGGAAGGGAGAGGAATCAGAGCCATGGATCCAAGCTTCTGAAAAAATTCTGAGATCAGACTTGGCCTGAGACAATAACACAATAGCTGTAGTGGATGAAAAAGAGAACATTGGATCAAACAGATAAACTAAACTACAAGCAGCATCATGTCCTCCTTCATATAGCTTACAAAAGAGGATGCTACAAGAATCCTGCTATTCAGCACTACATCTACAAACTAAACTATATACTCTACTCATACATATATACATAGCTTGGGTGACTATACATTGGCAAAGAAAGGCTTAACATGTCATTAATTAGAAAAAAACAATTTTTAATAACTTAAACCTGATGAATGCAACCAAATACTAAAACTGCAAAATATGTTTTACTAATCTACATATTTGATTTGTTTATGGTCAATGGGAAAACTAAAAGGAGAAACACACTCACACAAACAAACACACACACACACACACACACACACACACACACACACACACACACACACACACACACACACACACACACACACACACACACACACACACACAAAACTTCCTAACAAACCAATACATTTAAAACAAAAAGACTGAAGATTTCTAACATAACAGTAAATCAACATACTATTATCTATAAAAATGAGTGGTGTTTAATATACCAATGCTCCCCTTTTTGTTAATGGGCAAAATATTAATCATTTTAACCATTTTTAAGAAAAGAATGTAAGCAATTCCAAACATTTAACAGTAATATTTTCAAGTACAAATAAAACTCAGCTCACAATAACCAACTAAACGTCTAGTACTTTAGCTACATGATCATTTTAAATCACATTTGGACGGTGCAGTGGCAGCGTTGTCGCTTTACAGCAAGAGGTTCTCTGGTTCAATTCTCGGCTGGAGTGCCTTCTGTGTGGATTCTGCATGTTCTCCCTGCATTTATGTGGGTTTTTTCTGGGTACTCCAGTTTCCTCCCACATTACAAAGACGTGCATCTGCAGCATTTTTCCCCGGGCCTCCACTGAAAATCGGCTTTGTTCCAAGTCGGACTTTCCCGGTAAATAAATGTTAAATTAAATAAATAAATAAAAAATTATATAGAAATCAGTGTCATGTATTCAACACTTATTTTCCTTTGAGGGTTTCTTTAACTTTTTTTTATTTCTTAATAAAGGGTAAAATTTAACTGCATAAACAGATTACTTAAAGGGGCAAGTGAAAACATCACAAATATCTTCCTTTTGAAGTATTTTGGTGCTTCATGACTCCCTTTACCTGCCTTTTTTAAAATGTAAAACAGACAAACTGAGATTAAAGCAATCAAAACACTGAATGAGTATATCAACTCAAATAATAAAAAGCTGGAAATGGAAGAAGCAATAAATGGCTATTCAGATGAACTGATAAAATTGCAAAAACCAATGGTTGAAATGAAGAAATGGTTGGCTGGGTAAGAGACTGATCAAGAACAGCTGTTACAAAAGATGGTAGAGTTAGAGGACAGGGAGAAAACCTGAGATGTTTTGCTGTACCAGAGAAACTGGAGGGAACAGACTATTTGTTTTATTAAAGTACATATAAATAAATGGACTGGTAATCCACGGCAGGATTTGTTAATTGAAAAGGCACATCATGTGTATGCCCCAGACCTGATCATGAGAAAGCAGCCAAGATGTGTACTGGTAAAGATAGAATCATACACACAGAAAGAGTTGATCTTGATAAAACTGGGGCAGAAGGGCAAAATATTAAAAACTGTAGGCAGCAGAGTGTTTGTGGTAAATAATTATTCACTGTACACCATGAAGAACAGAAGAGAAGCAAATTTATCCCAACAATTAGGGAATGTTGACAGGCAGGTGTAAGATTCAAGATGCTTTATCTAGAAATCTTCAGAAAATTTTTTTCCTGGAGGATCAAAGTGATTTTTGATGCAGAACAGGCTAAGGGGGTAGTCTGTACAACAAAAGAAGAGCCATGAGAGAGAAGGAGACTCTGCTTCCCATTCTTCTGATGGTTAAGGTTCACTGACAGACTTTGTCAGTGAAACCTTTTCCAATGTTCCAAAGGAAAATGGTTGAGAGACAAAAAAAGAACAGGAGCTGACTAGAAGAATCAGGAGTACCTTGGATTTGTAATGTAGTCTGGAGTTGGGAGATGAAGATGAACATGAAGACCAGCAGCACTGAAATTAGTGAATACATGTGAGACTTTAAAGCATCAATCACATTTGCGAAATATGGTTTTATAATAAAAATTCTGAGAAAGACTGGATTTTTGTTGACTTTGTTAAAATTGTTGAGGGACTTACCGGCATATGCCCTACTTCATGTCATTAATGTCTGGAAATGCATTAAAAGGAAAAAAGAGGGAGAAAGACAGGAAAAGAAATCGTAAGTAAAACAAATTTTGTTCAGCATTTGTAAAAAAAAAAAAAAAAAAAAAAAAAAACTTTATGATATAAATTGCATGTTATATAGTAAAGTACTTTCAGTGATTGTTGTATGTGATGAAGATACTACAAAGTAAAAAGGTGCTCTTTTTTTCTCTTTTAGTTTTAAGAAATGGAAGCATTACAATGTAAAAACAGATGAAAGACTGGACAAAAGCAAAGTCAATAGGTTGTAATCTTGGGCTGTTGGAATAGGGGATTGGGTGTAAAAGTGCACTGGTTATAATTATATGTAGAACTGAAACACTTTCTTTTACTTTTGCATAGGTGAATGTCTGGATTAAGCTTAATCCGTAAGTGACAATGTAATAAGCAATTTTTTTTCTTCAGTGCCGGCTGAGAAATCTGGAGTAGAGGGTAGCTCTACATTTTGTTCTTATGTTTCCATGGAAACAAGCTGACTAAAGGTGAAGCAATAAGTCGAGTCTGGGCATTGTTTACTGAGTGGAACATTCAGTAAAAAAATAAAGTCTGAAAGTGAATAAGAGATAGCAGCTTTTCTGGTAACTAAATACTTTAGTTTTATTTAAAGATAGCCGGTCCACTTTGTCTTAAGGCTAAATGCTAATGTTTTCTGAAAACATAAAAGTTGTTTTTCACATCTGGGAAAGAATAAAGATAATAAAAAAACAGACATCAATTAGTGTAAACAGCAGCACAGGCTGTAATATACATCTTAACTTGGATAAAGTACAGTCATGTAAAATCTTACAATAATAGTAGATGTCCTTTCCTTCACTGTTGCAGTATTCTTTATTAAAATGATCCCCTGCCAAGGGTAGCCCAATATCCAGCCAGTATACCAAAACCTTAGGTTTTCAAGGATGTTGTACGTCCCAGGACATGGTATATGGCATAAAGGTGACATTTGAATGTACATACCTCAGAAATGAATAGCCGCAGCAGGAACAACAGTCCAATGAGAAAAGGAGAAACATGCATCCAGAAGGAAAAAGGAGCAGAGAAAAAAGGGAGGGGGGGAGCGAATACTGCAACAGTGAAGGGAAGGACATCTACTGTTGTGGTAAGATTTTACACAACTGTACTATGTCCTTCCATATCACTGTTGCAATATTCTTTACTAAAGGGAGAGTACAAAAGTTCAAGTGGAAACGTGAGGAGGAAGGCCCAGCACAGTCCTTGAGAAACCCATGGAGGACAGCCTTGGCAAAGCCAGCTCTAGCCCTGGAAACCACATCCAGCTTGTAATGTTTAGTAAAGGTATGGATAGAAGACCAAGTAGCAGCCGCATGGATATTACTGGTATCCAATCCTTTGAAAAAAAAAGCATCAGAAGAAACCAGTCCTAGCAGAATGAGCATTTACAGAAGCAAAACGGCTCTTCCCATGAAAGGAATAACAAAAATAAATGGCCTTAAGAGATCCATGAAGAAGTTTATTTATTTATTTGACATTTGTTAACCGGGTTAGTCTGACTGGGCAGAGACCTTTTTCAGCAGAAACCCGAGGAGAAAAGCTCCAAATATTACAACAGAACATACAGTAGATAAAAATGACAATGATTACAGGATTAAACAAGACAAAATATCTGACATGAGATACCTAGCATAGAATAAAAATAAATGGTTTGCTCAGAAACAGCCAAACCTAGAGATCTAGGATGAAGAGAAACAAAATGCCACTCAGACTTGCTAATGACCTTACTCTTATCCAAATAATATCTGAGCTGTCTATACAAATACAAGGAGTGAAACAACTTCTCACTGGTAGACTGCAGAGAAGAGAAAAAGAGTAGGCAAATTAACACATTGATTAAGAGACAATTCATTAACTACCTTGGGCATAAAAGAAGGATTACTACGAAGAGACACCCTGTCCCTATGAAAAACTAAAAAAAAGAGGGGCAGCCATAAGGGCCTGAAGATCAGACACCCTTCTAGCTGAATTAAGGGCCAAAAGAACAGTGTTCCATGTTCAATGCTGCAAGGAAGCTGAAGCTGCAGGCTCAAAAGGAGCCTGAGTCAAATTTTCAAGAACAAAATTAAGTTCCCAGGTAAAAGAAACAGGCTTCCTGGGAGGACTAATACGAAGGACACCTTTAAGAAATTGTTTGACCTCAAACCTAAAGGCTAATAGAGTCAAATGCAGACGAGCAGAAATAGCTGAAAGGTGAGCTTTAATTGAAGAGTATGCCAATCCAGCATGAAGCAATTCACACAAACAATATGGAACCTACACAGAAAGTGGATCCTGGTTACAAGCAAGGCACCAGACAGAAAATCTCTTCTATTTGGACAAATAAGATTTCCTGGTAGTGGGTTTCATGGCTTCCTGCAGTACCCTGAGCACATCCTCAGAAAAAAGAGGTGCCTAACAGTGATCAAAACCCTGTCACCCACAGTGTCAGATGAAGAGTGGACAAATCAGAATGGATGAGAGACCCCCTTGTCTTATGTGAGTAAGTCCACCCTGTGAGGTAACTTGTGGTGATTGCTCTAGACTAGATGCAGAAGAAGAGGGAATCAATGCTGTCTGGGCCAAAAGGGGGTCACCAGCAAGATTTTTGGAGAGCCCTATGCTTTCTTGAACAGGGCCATCCGTATCAGAGGAAGGGGAGGGAAGGCATAGAGCACCACCCCCTTCCAAGAAAGAGAGAGGGCCGTCCACCTTCCATGTCACATGACAAGGGACTCTGGTGCAAAAAAGAGGAAGTTGTTTGTTCAGAGGGGAGGTAAAAAGATCTACCTGAGGAGTACCCCACTGGTGGACAATGTCCAGAAACACATTTCTGTGAAGCATCCACTCATGAGGCTGTGTTATGGACCTGCTCAGAGAGTCTGTCACAATGTTCTGTTTTGAAGGAATATACACAGCTACTCTGCACATGGGGTAAGACCTTCCCCCCCCAGTTGATATTAGCATATTACTGTGGTGTTGTCTGCAAAGATTTTGACAGGCCCTGGAAGGAACACAGTATGGAAGGCCTGAACAGTAAGAATAGGAGCTCTCATCTCTTTGATGTTAATATGGTCCACCCTCTGACAAAGGGACCAAAGGCCCAGAAACTTTAAAGGGATGAAAGAAGCCCTCCATCCCACATCTGAGGCATCCAAAAAAAAGTTCCTGAGAGGGGACTGGGGTCTGAAAAGGAAAACCTGGGTTGAGAGAGATGGTGAATCTACTACTGAAGCTCTAGCTTGAGGCATGGAAGAGGAGGAACTAGAAAGTTCAAAGGATGAGAATGTTGAAGCTCGACTGATTTCAGGAACCACTGTAGCTTTCTTATATAGAGCCTGGCTAGAGGAAGCATAGGAATGGTGGAAGCCATGTAATCCACAGGCCTTAGAAACTTCCTGGCTATAACTAAGATCTGCGGAAGAAGAGACTGAAAAAAGGAACTTAGAGTCAGACCCTTGGGATGTGGCAGGGATGGCAGCATATGAATGGTTTGGAGCCCGCACCCAAGAAAAACATGATCTTGAGAAGGAGTTAGGAAGGATATCTGGAAATTTCCTGTAAACCCTAGGCCTTGCAAGATGCAAATAGCATAGTAGAGGTGTTGAAGCAGGGTCTCTGTAAAGGAAACCTGAATGAGCAGGTCATCCAAATAAGGAAAGATCTGTATCCCCCTCATCCTGCAAAAGGCAATCACAGGAGTGAGGCCTTTGGTGAAGACCCATAGGACAGTAAAGAACTGGAAATGCAAGGAAGAAACAAGAGAGACAACAAATTCCTGAAACAGGGATGAAAAGGGATGTGAAGACATACATCCTTGAGATCCAGAGAGACTAGGTAAGCCTGAGGTAGAAGAGGAAACAGGGTCTGAAGAGACAGCATTCAAAAGGAAGGAACCTTCAGAAAGGTGCTCAGCTGAGAAAGATCTAGAATGGGCTTCCAGGTGCCTTCTTTCCTGGGAACCAGAAACATTCTGGAATGAAAAACCCATCCCTCTTTGAGGAGCAGAATCTGCTTGGATGGTGCCCTGAGACAAAAGGCTCTGATGTACATTAGGAAAAAGGAGCAGCTGTTTCTGAGGAGGTTGAGGAATGCCCAAAAATGGAGAAAGGGACTTTCATACCATGAAATACACCTGATGAATGGTGAACAGAACCCAAAAATCCTGAGTGCTCCTTAACCAATTGTGAAAAGACAGGGAAAGATGAAGTCAGACAGAACCTGGCTTGTCTGGAAAAGGAGGCTTCTGAGCCCTTTTTGAACCCTTTTTACCTTTGGGAGTAGGGCAAGAATGTCTACATACAAAGGCAAGCTTTAAAAGGATAATTCCTCTGAAATTTGGGAACGGGAAACAAAAATATATTTCAGTTCCTGCAAAGCCTTACCCTTCTCCTGCAGGGACTTAAAAAGCTCACCAACTGTAGAACTAAACAGATTTTTATTGTCAAGAGAAGCAGCCATCAATTCAGCCTTAATATCATCAGGCAAGGGTTGAAGGCGAAGGCAAAATAATGTCTTAACTCATTACATCCGAGTGACGCCTCCAGGTGCATCTGCAGTTAACTCCTGCTGACACCTCTAGAGGGGGTCAAACATTGCTTGCTCATATTTGCAGCAATTCCAAAACCATGCTATGTACAAGGTTTTAAATTATTTCATCTTAAAGCTCACACAGTAGCAAGCTCAACTGCATTAATATTTGACCTCTGTCTAGTGATTTATATACATATAATTTTCATTTTTTTTAAATATCTCAACAACTGAGTAACATAGACAGAACTCCTTAGAATCATATGAAAGCTCTCAGATAGATGAATAAAATACTGCTGACGATATGTGTGTAAGCTGAGTGGTTGCTGAGATATTGTAAGTTGTTTACAAAATATTACAAATGTAATAGTTACTGTTTACTGTGACTTATAAAATTTGGTTTAAAGACCTACAATTTAAAGAATACTACTACTATAAAAATAGTTTGTGCTGAAGAGTTTGCTGTTTATATTTCTTTCATAATCCCTATGGTTCCAGAGGTGTGAATATTTGTTTGAAATGTGACAACATAATGTGATTCTTTTGAAAGGCTTAGGTTCTGGCCATTGGAAGCTACAGTGCAAACTTCCTGAGCTCCATTGGAGTGAATGAGAACCAAAGGCAGCAGCTCTAGAAGAAGCATTAGCTGCATCATAACTACATTTAATAGAATGACGGGCTACTTGAGAAGAGCCCAACAAAGAGAGGACCAAAGCCTTCCTCTCAGAAGCAGGAAGGTCAGAAATAACATGATAAACCTGAGAAAGAGGTGGTAAAACATACCTGATCATATGGATCTGGTAGTTAACAGGCCAACAGGACAAAGTAGCAACAGTGTACACTTTTTTTCCCAGCAATTTCATGGCCCTACTGTCCTTGTCAGAAGGAAGTAATTTAGTGGAAGGTAACAGTTTAGAAGGTTTGTCAGAAGAAACTGAGACAATAGAGGGGTCAGCAGAAAGATGTATGCTAAGAAACCTGCAGTCATAAAGTACCTTGTAAAACCATCATTTTTTTTATGGGCTGGGGATCAGAAGCCTGAAAAGCTGCTGAAATAAAGTGTCTTAACAAGGCAGCAAAGACAGGAAGGACAGCAGAGGGCTTAGGAGACTATCTGAAGGAGTTCCTAATACCGTTTCTGAATGTCAGCCAGCAAACAAAGAAGCAAAGCATTCAGACCAATAACCGAAGATGGCGTTTGGACTGTCGACAAAGAATTTTTGAGGTATGTAGGTCACTTTTATGCCCTATTATCATGTGTGTGGGGAGTATACATGTGATGTAGACATCCTTGAAAACCTAAGGCTTTGATATAATGGCCAGATGTTGGTCTACGCTTGGCAGGGGATCCCTTTAGTAAAGAATACTGCAACAGTGACATGGCAGGACATCCTTAACTACAGGTTAAATGCCTGGAGTGCAACTGTTAATTAGGGACAATTACTCCTATCAGAAGGGTTAAACTTCATTATTTGAAGATGCACATAGTTTTGTGTGTTTGTTTTATACTAACAGGTTATGGGGGTGTTCTAGGGGTGTGTGTCTGTTTTTTGTTTGATTATTTTCATTAAAATTAGAAGTCTTGTGAAATGTGACACCGGTTCAAATGGAGATGACAAAAAAATAACTGTACAAAAGATTATGCCAAACATTGGTAGGTGCATGTAACACAAAATCTGGAAACAGACATTTAAATAAGCAGTCATATAACAGGTAGGAATAATAACTTCTTCCTATAAAGGCTACACTAAACATATTATTCTGGAACATGAATGACCTCACAGTTATAGAGAAAAATGTAAGAGTACTGAATTATACTAAAAATGCAGAGTGAAAATAGCAATGCTACAGCAGACACATTTGGAAAGAAGTGAGCATGTGAATTTGATAAAGTAAGGGTTTAAGAATGGATATATTCAGCAGAATATATCAAGGACAAAAGAAAAGGGAGGTACTTATACTTATCTCTAGAGAAGCCCCAATAGTGGTAGAAGAGAAAAAAAGACAGTTATGGTAGATTTGTGCTAGTAAGAGTCTAGTGGCAACTGAGAAGGATTATGCTAGCATGTCCATATACTCCACCTAAAACTGCTGTTATGGAGCTTAAAAAATCTGGAGAAAAATGATCAGGTTTCAGCATGGAATAGTACTTATAGGTGGGGACTGGAAATTGATTTGCAACAGTGAAAATGTATCTGGGAATCCAGAAGGGAAAATGTAACAAAAGAGGGTAGATTTCTGAAGAAATTTATGAAAATATTTGGTATGGAAGACATGAATTCAGTAGTAGGAACTTCAACAGAATTTACACATTACCCAAGGTACAACAACTAGACAGAAATAATATTTCACAAAAACATGTAGATTTAATTGAAACCTTTTACACATATCCAGTACAGGTGGTACCTTGCAAGTCGACCTCTTTGTAACTCGACTGTTTTGCAACTTGACCACACTTTTCCACCACCCAGGTGTTCCACAATTCGACTGCCATATCTCAATTCAACCTGGAAAGTAGGCTGAAAAGTTGCCCCTGTTGTGCTGTTTATCTAGTGCAGTTGTTTCTTTTAAGTGTTGCGAAGAAGTGAAGAAATGGGGCCAAAGAAGAGTGATACTGGCAGGAAAAATAAGTGGCTGAGCACTGAAAAGAAGAAAGAAATCATAAGTAAAATTGAGAGAGGAGGTAAAATAGGACAAACAGCAAACAGTATGGTATGCCTAGGTCTACCACCTCAACATTTTGGAAAAACAGAGATAGCATCATGGGTGTTAAGGTGTCAAAAGGAGGTTTTGGACAAACACAGAAAAACAATTCATGAAGATATGGAGAGAATGCTTCTTGTTTGGATCCAGGAGAGGCAGATGAAGGGAGATCTAATAACTCAGACCATGACCTGTGAGAAAGCTAAGCTTATCTTTGAAGACCTACAAAAAAAACTCCAGGAAGTAGCCCACAGCAAACAGGAATGTAAAGCAAGTAGAGGATGGTTCCACAGATTTAAGAAGTGGCATCCACAGTGTTCTGAAACAAGAAAAGGCAGCTAGTGCTGACAAAGAAGGTGCACAGAAATTTATCAAGGAATTTGAAAAACTGATACAGAGAGAAGGCTATCTGCCAGAAAATATTTTTAATTTGGATGAAACAGGGCTTTTCTGGAAGAGATTGCCAAGTAGTATTTACATACCCCACAAGAAGAATCTAGGATTCCAGGTCACAAGCCCATGAAAGATAGGCTCACACTCCTCCTGGCAGCAAACATCAGTGGAGACTTCAAGCTGAAGCCTAATGTATCACTCAGAAAACCCAAGATGCTTTGGGAAAAAAAATTTAAAAACAAAACTACCTGTAATGTGGAAATCAGACACCACAGCTTGGGTACACCAGTCAGTTTTCAATGGTTAGATTTTCGAGGACTTTAATCCAAGTGTCAAGAAGCACCAGGCAAAAAACAATTTGCCAATGAAAGCTCTTCTGCTTCTGGACAGCACCTCTGCCCACCCACAAGAGTTAATGGAAATTCTTCAGATAGACTATGATTTCATCAAGGTTCAGTTCCTGCCACCCAACATAACTTATCTCATTCAACCTATGGATCAACAAGTCATGCCTGTTTCAATAAGCTGTACACAAATTCACTCTTCTCAAGGCTCTTCAATGTGACCCATTCTTCAGATAAAACACTGAAGGAATTCTGGAAGACAGAGTTCAACATTCTTAGTGCCATATCATTCATCAAATGTGCCTGGGATGGAGTGCTGCAGAAAAAGCCCTTCATACAGCCTGGAGGAAACTGGTTCCTTCCTTTTCCCAGGGCAAAATTGTGGATGAAACAGCTGAAGATGATGAAGCAGTTGAAGTGCTGCAAGACACTGTTTCCACAGCAGAGCACCTGGACACAGAGGAGGTGGATAAGGCAGATGTGGAGGAACTGCTACAAGACCATGATGAAGAGCTCACAATGGAAGAACTTACAGCACTTTGCAATGAGCAGTTCAAAGAAAAAGAAAGGGAAATTTCTTCTGAAGATGAGGACAACAGGGAAAAAGGACCTATGCCAACAACTTGCATTAAAGAACTTTTATCCAACTGGGAGAAGGTACAGGCTACAGTCTTGGAGTGGCAACCCAACAGAGGTGATGTAAACAGGATGATGAACCTGTTTAAGAACACAATCATGCACCACTTCAAGACCATCCTGAAAAACAGGGAGAGACCAGTCACACTGGACAAATTTTTTTCACTTACACCTGCCAAAAATCAGAGGGAACAGGCAGGGCATGGTGAAGAAGACTTCCCTTCCAACACCTAAAGACTAAGTGGTCTCTGTAAATAGTGTAAAATATGGTGACTCATGTTCAGTCTTTTGGCATGGACAATGGGGCTGGGCAGAGAGAATGGGCACAAGTGCATGACCTGAATGAATGAGCCAAGTAGGGGAGCCACTGCGCAAAGTCCTGGAGAGGGATTTAAAAAACAGACACATCAGTATACACTGTATTGTGTGTTATAATTTCTTTTGGGAGTGTGGATAGAAAAGTGTTGTAAGATGTTTTAAGTTATAATTTATGCCACATTAAAGTGAACTAAATAAAACAATCATAATCAGAGACCACAGATATTCATTTTATAACTCCTATCACAAATGATGTAATGAGCATGCATTTTAGCTGCATTCTTAGATGGCTTTAACATCAAATAAATTTGTGTGTGACATGTAAGCCATAGTTTTAGGAATACAGTAGTCTTCCATTTCTCTTCCATCCCTCTTCCACATCCTTTCCTCCATTTATGAGATTTTCTACACTTCAAATCATGGTGATCTACATTTTTACAAATGTTTTTAGTGTATTTTTAATTTTGTTTGAGCTGGGAATTAATTAAACCATTTTCCATACATTTGTATGGGAAATGGCATCTTGCAATTCAAACGCCGTTCCGGAATGGATTATGGTTGAATTGTGAGATACCACCTGTAACTATTTCAGATAATGCACCAATAACACCCAAGATAGAAATGCAGAGTCGTGAAGTACAAATGAGACACTGCTGCTTCCCCACCTACCTGTTAAAAAGACAGGAATTTAAGTAATGGGTAGTGGAAATTATTTGAGAGTTACTAGGGAAGACAGAAATTTCATCAAAAGTTACAGCTAGTGAGTGGGACAAAATGGAGGTGGAGTTTAAAATAGGGTAGAAATAAAAGAGAAAAGACATCTGGTTAAGAAGTAACAAGAATTATTTAATGGAGCTGACAAAGGATAGCTTTTGCAGAATAAGTGGGATCTTACTGAACAAGAAGAGGTGCAAATTTTAAATTAATTAACTTTTAAATTGTTTGTATTATCTGAGCTTAAATTGTTTATATTAATTGGAGCTATTCTCCCCGTGGCGCTGCTGAAAAGGGCTTTGGCTCAGTCAGACATTCCTGGTCAACAAATGTAAAATAAAATAAATAAAAAATTTAGAGTGCTAAAGAGAAAATAAGGGAGCATCTGGATAACATGCATGAGTTTAGAGAGACTGCTGTTAAGCATCTGTTTTTTTTTTAATAACTGCACAGAAGAAAAACTTTTAGCACAATAGCTTAGGCAACAGAAAGTAGAAAGTGTTGCTAAACTTAGATACTCTCTAACAAGAAAAATAACCACAGACCATGTAGTGGTATTTTAAATATTTCAAAAATTTTATGAAAACCTGTATAAAGCAGAGGAATGTGGAAATCAAGAAATGGCAAAATTGGAAATATTTATAGAAGACTTGGATATGCCAATGTTAAAGGTAGATGTGGCTCAACAAGTAAGACAGAAGGAGATGACATAAAAAACTGTGATGTACAATCAATGTGTAGGAAAGAACAGATGGTATTTCTAAGTAAGTTTGAAAGGTAGGAGGAAAGAAAATGATAAAGATCTGGAAGGTTTTGTTGAATAGTATTTAAAAGAAAGCGAAGCAACAACATCTTGAATTAAAGCTGTGGTGGCTGTAATACATAAAGTTGGTAAAGATCCACCAGAACCAGCTTCATATAGGACTGTTTCAAGTTTAAATCATGATCGTGAAGTGTTTATGTCTATAGTAGCTGAAAGAATGGCAAAGGTGTTGCCAAAATTGATCAATACAGATCAATGTATTTTTGTAGAGGGGAGGCAAAGATCTGACAACATTAATACAACGATGATAGAGACAGAAGCAAAATGTAAGAAAATACCATTGTTGTTGGTATGTTTTGATTCAGAGAAAGCATTTGACAGAGTAAGCTGGGATTTTATGAGTAGGGAAATAGAGGCATTTGCATTCCCCTGATACAACAATAAGGTTAATTAGGAGGATATATGAGGGTTTGGAGGCAAAAAATTATAGTGGGAAGGTTCTTCTCTAAGTTGTATCAGATGGGGTGACTTCTTTCCCCTTTGTTATTTGCAATACATTTAGAGCTGTTGACAAAGAAAACAGGCTCAGAAATTCAAGGAAATAATTGGTATAGTACTCAAAACAAGTTGGATTTATTTGCAGATTACATTATTTTGTATCTGATAAAACAAGAAAAGGACATTTCAATTATTTTGTACCTGATATAACAAGAAAAGGACATTTCAGTGTTGTGGAACATTTTGAGAAAGTATTGATTCTTTTGAGGATATAAAATTAATGACAGCAAAACAAAGGCTACAGCTGCAAACTAGGTACCCACACAATAGCCATATTTATGTGGTCATGATAAAAATGAAGTATTTAGGAAGATTTTGTTATGGCAGCTAAACATATGTGGGAAGAGACTAAACAAAAGATAACACAAAAACTGAGAAACTGGATGCTCTTGTTTATAAACATGGATAGCAAGATAAGTAGTGAAAATGTTTTAGTCCATCTAGCTTTATTTAGAGGACATGCATATTATATCAACCAGCTGAGAATATGTAGACAGTAATTAATACAGAGTTGAAAGATTTTATCTAGAAGGGGAAGAGGGCAATGGTCAAGTAGGATAATTGATCCTTCCAACAGAGCAAGGTGGTTTAGAAATCCCTGATTTTAAGGGCTATTTTAGAGATATACATTTAAGGCTCATATATAGAACACAAGCAGAAAGCTATAATTCAAAGTGGAAAGGGATGATGATGAAGCAGAGGGGCAATTCATAAAACAAGGAAAGAGTGGGATTTTGTATGCAGATCCTTAGGGAGAACAGCAGCAGCCATACAGAATATTATATTAAAATAGCAGAAAGTATTCTAAGAACTAAGCTAGCATGAGAATGGAGAAAGAAGATTCTGCCGACAGGCATGACTGCAAATAGGGGTACAAAGGCTAGGTGAGAGGTGGTTGGAATTTAGTGGATGAAACTGACAAAGGAACCAATATATTGGCTGCAAATAACTACAGACTGAATGGCAATAGTGTGAGAAGAGGCCAAGAAGACATCTGACCTGCAGGCTAGAGACTGCCCTCCCTCTCACCGATTGATCATCAGAGGACAGGCAAAGAAAAATGGGGTGGGGGAATGTTAAGTGACCTACCTGGTCTGGTAGGCTTTTTAGTGGAATCCAGAACAGAAACTGCTGTTAAAAAAGGGATAATTAGTAGGGCATATAAAATATTGCACAATAACTCTAGGAATCAATCAGAGGAGGTTAGAAAAGATTGGGAAGAGCGACTGGATAAAGAATTCAAAAGGAAACAATGGGAGGGCATATGTATAGCTCCCAAATATGCTACAAGGTCTAGAAGATTTAGTATTTTTGCTTTGAAGTGTTTGCACAAGTATTTTTACACCCTGAGCAGACTCCAAAGAATTTTTCCTCAGGTAGACGCTAAATGTTGGAGGTGTGATAGGGCACCAAGATAACAGGGAACTTTTAGTTCTGGAAGCATAATGGGTTGGGACTTTAAAAATTCTCCACAGGTTCTCTGTCAGAAATATTGGGTGAGCAAATGGGTGTGACTAAGGAATTTTTTTTGAGTTGGGATACAGAATCTGACTTGCCTAGACATAGTAAGGCCTTGTTAATTTGAATTATGGTGACTGCCGAAAAAGCAATTACTCAAAAACAGAAATCAAAGTCTAAACCAACTGTATGTGAAGTAGTGAATATTGTAACAAAGATAAAAGAACTGGAATCTTTAGAAAATTGTAGGCGCAAATTAACATAAAAAAATGGAAATTGTGGGGAAAATACATACAGAATAATATTTTGGAGGAGGAGTGAAGTTTAAGGGAAGACAGGAATTGATCAATTTGTGTAATATTGGATTGATGACAACTGTATAAATTAATTTATGTGATGTACAACAGATGTAACGGTGAATATGTTAACATGGTGTTTGTTTATATAAAAGTGTCCTATGTCTTAAGTGATAATTCCATAAAGGTTAAAAAGTATTCATCAGCTCTGAGAGGAAGTGTACAGGGCAGTTTTGAAGAGGATCCAAAGGAATATAAGGGGCACCTAATGGATTTGAAATCACTGTCTAGCATGCAATTGCTACTTTCCTGAGAAAGTACTGCTGCTTTTTCTGTATTTTCTAGGTGAATGTAATTGTTTTGTAATATCTGTTGGTCTAAAGTGTATGCATTTAATGTAGGGATCACTTTTTTCATACACACATATTTCCTAGTTGAATGTAACTGTTTTGACATATCTGATGATCTAAGCTGCATGCATATATTGCATCGTATGGACATTGGTTGCACAAGTTTACTGTTTTATGTTTTCTTTACTTCTGTTGTAACATATTTTTACATACTTTGCTTGCAACCTGGGCTGAGCTTGCAACTAATCAAAGTTATACTAGGGAAGGGTTTATGCCCTTCCCCACTGTTGTGCAATGTCAGGTCGGTACATATAATTAAGCAGGGGTGTGGGGAGTGCGGGCTGGGGGGTTTGCTCCTTGTAAAAATATTGGTATTGGATATAGTTAGATTTTGTCATCATTTTGTGTTCAGATTTTTTTTTTCAGTTTAGATGTTTTGCTGTCAATACATACATTAAACACACATACTTAAAAATGTAAACATAATATCAACACTACAAATATCAACACAAAAAAATCTAAAGAAAAATTACTGACAAAACCTAACCACAACTACAACTGATGCATTTTTTTTTCCAAATTAGTTTTCATATGTAGACAATCCAATATTCAAGGCTTGAATTATTGATTTATTTACAGAAAAATGAAAGCTGTGATCATTTATACACTTAAGCACATAGACAAAGTACAATTGTGTACACTTACATAAATGTACATGTTCGAGTGTATTCACTGTTGCAGTCATTACATTAGGGTAATCTGCTGGCAGGTTACCCTCAGTCGGCCGGAATTCCAAAGTCTTGGGTCCTGCATCGGTTGCTGTCTCCTCTTCCATGACGTCAGATGTATAAAACATGCAGCCGATGCCATTTTCTTTAGATTTTCTTGCCCCAGATGTCAGGTGCCCCCAAAAAGGTAGCAAAAAAAAAAAAAAAAAAAAAATATCAATACAAACTTTACCTTCATCTACAAGCAAATTCACCATATAGGTTGTAGAAGATAGAAAAGGAAAGATAAACTCCAGAATGACTGGGGGATGGCGGGCGGGTAACCTGGACTGCAACAGTGAATACACTAACAACTACATTTATGGTAAGTGTACACAACTGTACTATGTTCTTCGTGTTTCACTGTTGCAGTCATTACATTTGGGTAGAATCCCAAAGCTATGGTTGGGAGGCTGGAGCTAAACAGCATTAGATGCGACTATAAAGACCTGCAGAACTGCAGTGGCAAAGCCTGCCCTGGACTTAAAGAGGCAAATGATAATGCTTTGTAAAGGTGTGAACAGAACTCCAAGTAGCAGCCTCTAGAATGTCTTTGGTTGGTACTCCTCTGAGAAAGGCTGCTGAAGTAGCTGCAGCTCTGGTGGAAAGAGACCTAATGCCCTTGGGCACAGGTTTACCATGGTGTAAGTAGCAGAAATGGATGCAGTGGCTTATCCAATTTGAAACTGTCTGCTTTGAAATGGCCTTTCCTTCTGATCCTGCAGCATATGTCACTAGTAATTGCTCAGTTTTTCTTAGAGCTTTAATCCTGCTCAAGTAGAATCTAAGCTGTCTGTGTACGTCCAAGGAATGCAGAATTCTCCCCCCCTTGTTCTGCGGATTTGGATAAAAGGTTGGCACATGAATTGTTTGGTTAAGAGCCACACTGGAAACCACCTTAGGCATAAATGTAGGATTTGTTCTCAGAGACGCCCTGTCTGGGTAAAATATGATAAAAGGCTCTACAGCCATGAGGGCCTGTAGCTCTGAAACTCTTCTTGCTGAAGTAATTGCTAGTAGCAGAGCGGTTTTCCATGATAAGAACTTTTCCATGACAAGAACTTTATATCAGCGGTAGCAGCTGGTTCAAATGGAGGCAGGGCGAGCTTTTCCTATACATAACTGAGGTCCCATGCAGGTAATGGTGCTCTTCTCGGAGGCCTTAAAATTTTGGCTCCTCTAAAATACTGCTTTAGTAAAGGATGAGAAAAAATTGGTGGTTCTGTACTGTAATGAGCCGAAATGGAAGAGGCATGGATTTTAATTGAAGAGAATGATAGGCCTTTGTCAAGCATTTCAGTTAAAGTATTGAAATATCTGAGGAATATTTGGTTCTGCTGTATCAGTTCCTTGTGCTTGATTCCAAGCACAGAATCTCTTAAATGGAATCAGCATAAGATTTTCTAGTACTAGCCCTTCTGGCTTCCAAAATGACATCCATCACAGCTTTATTGAGAGGAGCTGTTTGCATAACTACATGATCACCCATGCTGCCAGGTTCAGTGTCTGGAGTTGATTGTGCAGGATCTGACTGTTTTGCAGGGACAGTAGTTAAGGTCTTTGAGGTAAGGTCCAAGTTGGGCATTGAGACAAGTTCCTTAGGACTGGGTACCAGTATTGGCGGGACCAGTCTGGGGCAATTAGTATCATCTTTGGTTTCTCTTGTCTGACTTTTAGGAGGACCTTGGGAAGAAGAGACAGAGGAGGAAAGGCGTAAACTGATAGGTTTTTCCAACTGAAGAACAGGGCGTCCACTTTCCATGCTTGTCTGTGATAAGTCCTTGTGCAGAATCTTTTCAATTGATAATTTTGAGGAGAGGCAAATAGATCTATGTCTGGGCTCCCCAATTTCTATGTTATCATGCTGAAGAATTGTGGATTTAGTTTCCACTCGTGAGGGTCCATAAGGTTTCTGCTTAAATCGTCTGCCAGTGTATTTTGCTTTCCTGGCATGAATTGAGCTTGGAGATGTATTTTGTAGGTCAAAGCTGTGCCCCACAGTGCCATGGCTAATCTGCAAAGGGGATATGAGTGTGTGCTCCCTTTCTTGTTTATATACCACATGACCGTGGTGTTGTCCATTTTTATCAGTAGTTGTCCTGGATGCAGTAAGTCCTTGAAGGCTGTTAGGGCATTTTGAACAGCTAGCATCTCTTTCTGGTTGATATGTAGATGCATTTGTTTTGGGGTCCATATGCCCTGAATGCATCTTCCTGCCATGTAGGCCCCCCAGGCATACTCTGATGCGTCTGTTGTTAAAGTTTGGCTGTCAGGGGGTAGAGTGAAGGCCCGTCCCATGTTTTGGTGACATGCCTTTGCCCACCATAGAAACTCCTGTTGTAGGCAGGGTATGAGAGGAATCATTGTTTCCAGACTTTGAGAATGTTGACTCCATAAACTTTTTAGGTACCATTGAAGTTTATTTTTAGGTACCATTGAAGTTTACTCACATGCAGTCTCGCATATGGAATCAGTAGGATGCAGGATGCCATGAAGCCCAAAGCCTGCAGAATTTGTCTTGCAGATAACTGGGCTTTTGTCGCCATCAGTTTGAAGTAAGTAGTCAGTTGCCTTTGCTTGTCTGGCGTGAGGTAAGCCATCTGGGCAGTTGTATTCAAGCTTGCACCCAGAAATTTTATCTTTTGAGAGGGTACCAGTTGTGATTTCTTTTTGTTTATTGTGTACCCTAGGCATGTTAGAAGCCTTTTCACAAACGTCAGGTGTTGAAGAAGAATGTCCTTGCTCTCTGCTTGAATGTGACAGCCGTCCAAGTAAGGGTATATTTGTATACTTTTTTGTCTGCAAAATGCAATTACTGGTGCCAGGCACTTTGTGAAGACCCTGGGCGCAGTAGATAAGCCAAAGGGTAGTGCAGAGAATTGGTAATGCATTAAGCCAGCCTTGAATCTGAGGTATCTACTGCATGATTGTTTTATTGGGACATGCAGGTATGCCTCTTTTAGGTCTAATGTCACCAGCCAAGCATTCTTGCCCAGTATGGGCAGAAGCTGCTGTAAAGTCAGCATTTTGAATTTTGGAATGTCCAGGTATGTGTTCAAAATTGATAAATCCAGTATTGGCCACCAGGCCTTTTCCTTTCTGGGTACCAAGAACAGTCTCGAGTAAAAACCTTGTCCTTTTTCCTGGTCTGGTACTGGCTGAATGGCCCCCATATCCATGAGGGACGTAACCTGTTTCTGTGCCTCTGTCCATTGACTTTTTGGGCAGATCTGGCCAACTGTTTGCCATTGGCAGAGTGTGGAAATGGAATCTGTATCCTTGTGATACTATGTTTAGTACCCACTTGTCCTGGGTTATTAACTGCCAGTTTTGAGCAAAAAGTGCTAACTTTCCCCCTAAGGGTGCTGCCAAAAGATAAGTGCTTGGTGTAGGCAGAGGGAAGTCATTGGGACTGTTTTCTGTAGGTTTGCGCTTTATCTCCTCCAGATTTGGAGGTAGAAGCGCCCCATTGCTTTGACCTGCATGAATCTTGCGCCTGGTATCTGGAACCCTTAGGGTGTCTGGATTTGCCCCTTTGAGCTCCGTCTGACACAGGAAAGGACCAATTCTTTGTAGGCCAGTGTCTACTGAATCTTGGTGGCTGCACTTGTAAGAAGTCTTTAACAGTTTGCATAGACTTAGCTTTGTCTTCCATTTTCTTTAAAACCTCTTCTGCCTTAATACCAGAGTATCATGCTGTAAAGGTGCATCTCGCAATTTAGCTTTAACATGATCTGGCAAATTTTGTTCCTTTAGCCAGGCATGCCTCCTAATCACAGATCCAGTAACTGCAGCCCTGCAGGAGGCCTCTAAGGAGTCAAAACCACACTGCAAGGTATGCTTTCCAACCTGTTCAGCTGCATGCAATAACTCCTGCAATTCTTTATTTTCTGCACATTCAGAAATCAACATAATTTTCTGTTTCAGCAATCCCATAACATGTTGTTGATACTTAAGCATATGAAATTGACAGTTTAAGGCTCTAATTGCCAAGGTTGCAGATGTGTAAACCTTTTTTCCCCATCTGTCAAATGCCTGTGAATCTCTGTCATAGGGGGTAGGAATTTTTGCTGTTGAGGCCTTAACTCCCTTAGGATCCTATGAAATAGTTTCAGGATCAGCAGCATTGTTTCTAAATAAAAATTTATGCGAGTCAGGGACCCTGTAATATCTGTCAGGCTTACTGGGAGCCAGAGGTAAGGAGTCAGGGGTCAAGCTTGACTCCGAAAACACATCATCCACAATGTCTAAAACAGGGGGAATTGATAAAGACCTGTGCTGAGGGAGAAAAAGGGAATCCCTGAGCCTCTTTTTTGATTCTGTGAACTCTTGACTCTCCCCGTGAAAATGCTCCCTCAAAGTATGCAAGGTTTCCCCAAATGAATAATCCTCAGGAGGAGAAGCAGATGGTATAGACTCCTCTGCATCAGAATCCTCATAGGGAGGTATAGATAATTCCTGATCAGAAGAGGAATCAGAAGAAATAGAAACCTGATCTGAAGATTCATAATCACTGTCTTGCCTAGGCCTCTTATCTGGAGGGGGATGGGTACCCCTGATCAAAGTAATAAGGTTTTCAGCCATTTTGATCATTTGTTTTTTAGGCATAGAGGCCTGTGCACGTGGTTCATGCATAATTTTTTTTAGTTTTAGAAGTTGCTTTTGTGTCTGGTTTTGCAGCTGTCATCGGTTTGATATACAAATGTTGAGGTCTGAACACACCCTCAGACGCCGGTGCCTGCTCAGCGGCTCCAGACCCATCTGAGGGAGATACATCCATCAGTCCAATACCTTGAGTATCTTGCGGCATGCCGGACTCCACATGGGTGTCAGTAGAGGCCTGCAACTCGAAGGTAGCGGGTATCAGGGGCTGCGGAAGCGCCTCACTGAGTACCGGCGAACCGCTGACTGACTTAGGAGAAGCTTTGTCATCTGTTTTGGATCTTGACTGCCTTTCTCTGTCCTTTTCTTTGCGTTTTTTTATGTACTCCGGTAGTTGGATTGCTATCTGACGACATTTCTGGGTAGTTAAATCTGTTTCCAAAATACTTTGAGGCAAAAATATACCGACGCTTAATAGTGCGTTGGTTAAATCTAGCACAAAACCGACAGCCAGGCACATTGTGATCAGGAAAATGTGTTCTATGGTGCTGGCTATTGTTTTTTGGATACTATTGAAAGTTTCTTTTGGCCATTGCACCAGCCCTGCGTGCGAGGTTTTGTTGTGGCGGTACGTTGTGATCAGGGCCTAGGCAAGGAATACAGTATAAATGGAAATCCTTATGAGATATTTGCTTCCCACAAGTAATACAATTATTAACTTTTTCTGACATCGGCATGGAGCAAGAAAAAAGTTTCCCCAACGGGGTACTTAGCTTTAGTGAAGACTTCGGTTCTGAAACTCAAACTCAAATATTTCAGTAGTCGGCCGACCGGCACTTGCGAAATGCTTCTGCTTCTGGCACCGCGCGGCAAGAAAGTCTGAAGAAAATGGCGTCGGCTGCATGTTTTATACCCCTGACGACCTGACATCATGGAACAGAACAGCAACCGACGCAGGACCCAAGACTTTGGAATTCAGGCTGACTGAGGGCAACCTGCCAGCAGATTGCCGTAATGTAATGACTGCAACAGTGAAACACGAAGAACATCACAATATCTCTACAAATATACTAGATGGAAGTATCAAAGTCTGTCTTGTTTTTCATTATGAATAAAGACTATAGTTTCTGACAAGACAGCATACAACAATGCTTTTCAAATATCAATGAAAAGACTGCAGATTTTTAAAATAGGTGACCTACACAAATTATAAGAATGACACTGACTACCAAAGATAAAATGTACTGAATAACCGAAAGACAACTATAGATACGTAAATGTACTAAATAACCGAAAGACAACTACAGATATCTACAATCTGTCTCAGAAGGAAAAGGCAGTGTGTACCAGTGTGAACAATTTTGTTTTGATGGCAGACTGCAAAGAGCAGAGAAGCCTCTGACCATCATATGGTGCTTTTACTGAAAATTTTTGTTCTAGGTTCTAAAATGTTTAGCATTTCTAGATGGAAGATGAGTGACCAAGTGACTGAAAATGAAGAACAGGCACCTAAGGTGCATTCATCTGACCCTAGAGAAGCACCTGTAGATGATGCTCAAGTAGGAAAAAAAGTTAAGAATAGCAGGACAAGTAACTCTTCCCTGCAGAATGAGCCTTAATTTTGGAGAAGGAAACTAACAAGGAATGATCTTTTTCTTTTGGGAAGTGTAATTTGTTTACCCTTCCAGGTTGAAACCAACCATACAGGCTGGAAAAAAATCATACAACATATATTTGCTGTACTTGCTGCTAATAAGAATTTTTGCTACATTTTTTTGCAAGTTTCTTAAAACTGAAGTTCTGGCTCACTACACAGCTGCAGGTGTTGTGGTAAAAATTCAGAAAAAAATATATATTTCATGTTATCAACTGTGGGTAACTCAGAATTACTTCCATGGCAGTTTGAAGTGATGATAGTATACCCTTTGACAATACCTTGGCTTTCTCTTAAAGAGAAGACAAAGGAAATCTTATAAAAGAGAAATTTCAAATAGATGGAACACAAACTTCTTGTTATTCCAATTATGACATACTCACTGGAGAAAGGATAACAGGAATGGTCCTCTGGAAGAAATGCTTGGAGTACTGTTATCAGAAAGGTACTTTCTTACTGGTATATATAGCTCTATGAAGTAATTGGATGTGATAGTTCCAAAATGGAAAGAAAATGTACAGCAGCAATGGGGAAGGCATGAAAAACTGAAGAAAAACAATTTAACATTTATTATAAGGAAGTATTTTTTTCACTGGAAGAGTGGTTGTGGTAGACAAATGGAATCACTTGCCAAAATGAGTGACAGGATCTTGGGCATCTGAACATTTTTAAAAATGTCTGGGATACTTATAGATATATCATGTAAAAATGGGTGGGAATGCATTTGGTTACTGAAACAATCGGGCAGACCAGACATACTTGTACCCCACTGTCTGCTGGCTATTTTACACATGTATGGAGGTTGCTGAGAGAAGATGACTCGTACTTTGTCATGCCTACCACAGTACTGCAACTAGCACATTTTTGCAGCTTCCAATTATTATCCTTTACCTTAGAGTTTTTTCCATCTGTCCCATGCATCCTCAAATCTTTCCACTACACTACTGCCTCTAGTAATGCATGCCCCATGGCCCTATCATTTTCTTTGTGAAACAATATTTCCTTATGTGGGTTTTCAGTAACCTTCAAGTTCATCTACATTCACTTCCCCCTTTTGTTTTCCTTCATTCAAACCCATCCACTTAAGAATGTGATAATGTTGTGTGCCCAGACCATACCCTGCCCTTTTTCTCTTCTTTCAGTGTACATTTTCAAAACCATTGAAATTTCATTGCATCTTGTGCCATTCCACAAATCATTTTGGCAGCTCTGTGCTGCATACTATCTGCCAACAAAACTTCTACTACTCTGCATGGCAGCCTGAGCTGGGCACAAAATGCCAAAGGTGGCCTTACTCATGCACTTCACAGTGCATAAATTACATCAGCATTTCTGGAATTCACTCCTGCAGCTATGCATTCTACTGGCCTCTGTCACTGTCTTTTCTTTGCATGCTACATAATTCATCCTAGAAGTTATTATAACTACCAGATTAAATTCTTACATTCATTCTTACCCATGTCCTTCATACAATTAACAGAACATGCAGCTGCTCTTCCTAGATAGTAACAGGCTCCTTAACAAAAGAGTATAACGGTAGAAGAAGCACTGGCTAATTTCACACAACAATAACAAAATCTGTCTGACACAGTGGTAGAGTATTTAGCTGTAGTGCCAAGTGCCCCAAGATCAATCACTGACTTGATTGCTGGGCAACCAGTCAGGGAAGGGAGAACTGAGAAATCAATGTTAACTTTCCTTCCTTACAGGAAAAGATGAGGGTTTTACAAGAGCCAGGTACCCTGCAGTGGAAACCAGAGGAGTGTTGTGACTAAGAGCACACTGCTACCTTTCAGCAACTGGGGGAAAGGCTATTAGATCAATAGATCAAAAGTCTTCACATCACATGCATTAAACAAATACATGATGTATGCATCAATTCATGTTCCACCCCCCCCCCCAACAGCAATTCATAACTACTTCTAAGTTCCCCTGCCCCTGCAAAAAATAGTACCATTCCAAGTTGTGACAGTCAAATCCCCTTCATAGACACTATAAAGGTTGGGAGGGGTCTAAAGGTCAAAGGCAGAACCATGAAACCCATCTGAAGATGCTGTGTGAAATACAGATAAGCATGGAAAGAGGTGGAATGGGAAGTGTTAACATTGCTAACACAAAAGCCATACAAAGTCAGGTTGCATATGTTTCTGCATTAGACGAGAATGTTGTTACACCGGGCCACTTCTTCAGTCTGTCTTATATTACAAAATAAGCTAGACAAAAAACACAAACATCTGTAATACACAACTTTACACAATGACTATACCATAAGAATGACACCTAGCACAAATGGATATTCGGAACATCAGCAGTCCACATATAAATTGTAATAAAAATGCTCATACCTTGGTGCATGATTTATTAATGGTTGTGGCTTGTACTTTGGAAAGTTATAGGACCTGAATTCATCTATTGAAGAAATTCCAGGCCATGTGTCTTCTGTAGGAGTGCCTACAATTAAATTAATGTTATTTAAATGCAAGTTGAAACAAGAAGATGGAAAATGCAGTTTAGATGTTAGAGAGATTTCCTTGTGCTAAGACAACGGTTACAGTTAAAACTCTAATGATCCAAACTTTCACCTCATAAATTGATTAAAAGAAAAATAACTTTTTGGAACTGCTGTTTTTCTACTGAACAAAAAACAAACGATGTGCATGGCCAAATTCCTTCCTACAGCAATGGAGTTATCTTACGACAGTCCTACAACTTTCAACTTTAGTCTCAAATGAACACATAAAATAAAAAGCCAAACTTGCATAAGCTATATCCCAGATATGCACTCAAACTTTAAAAAAATAAAATAAAATAAAATAAAAAAAGGAGTGCATAACAAGCAAAGTTGTATATGCTTCTGCTTTAATGGTCAAAATTCTCAGGAACACTAAAAACACTGGAACATCCAGCAAATACCACGCACTCTACCCCAAAAGCTACACAGAAAGTTACAGGCAATTATTTACAAGTATATGTATCCATGCTATAGCTTTAATAAATATAATATCTTGACACCAGCAGTGTCGATGCAACGGGTAGCACATTCACCTTTGGTGCAGAAGACAATGGGTTCTGTTCTCACATAAGGTATATCAATTATTGACACTGCAATGGAGCATAAGAGGTGTGCTCCATTCCTGAGTGTGCTGCCCTTTGGAGGAGAAGTTAAACTGAGGCCCCATCTACTTAATTCTTGTCAAGCCCCAGTGGCTTAATAGATATAGCACTGGCCTCTTAAGCCAGGAATTGTGGGTTAGAGTCCCATCTGGGGTGACCACCTTTGCATGGGAAGCTGGCAGAATGGTTAAGGTATTTACTTTACAAACACAAGGTGCATGGTTTGATTCTCACATGGAATAATTAGATAGCCTAGTACTAGTTTATGAACCTATGAACCATTTCTAGCATGGAACACAATAAATATATCAGTAATAATTTTAATTTTTTTATGCTTTACCCATTACAGGCAACACTTTTTTTTTAATTTTATGGAGCCCTCGCATTTACACTTAAGTGTAAGATAAGTATGTGATCAAATGTGGCAGTAACAGGCTGCCTACAATAATTTGTCTCACCATGTTTCTGCAATCTAGAAAGAAACCTCTTTGGAAAAGCTTTAATGCTCAGAACTTATTGTTATTTCTTTTTTCAAACAATCATCATTTTGCACAACATTCAAATGATTAATACAGCTTAAAACTGTCAAATATCCTTGTGAT